>NC_088854.1:37545422-37645422 GCF_963853765.1 Magallana gigas
TGCGTATTTTGAAATAAAGTACATGTATGTGCCCCATATACCTCCTTTAATATCATAATAAATCTGTTAGAAAATATGGAGAGAAAAAAAAATAAAATTGAGGAGTTTTAAAGTCTAACAGAAAGTCTTCCGGTGAGGCTGGAGTGTCCATTGTTGTTGTTAAAGCTGTGGTAGATATCGAGTTCATCATGGCCGTGGACGTGTAGTTCAAGTCTGTGGCATTAACCAAAGTGCCATTACAGTTCTTTGGGAACATGTCACACTTAGCGGTGCTAACACCTGTAACTGTAGGGACCGGAAGGAGAACTGTTCCGCCGATCCCGACCCAAAACGTCAGGACCGCACTGAATATCAGTCCACACAGCGCCCCCTATATAATGTCAAAGGGATCGAGGTAATCAAAGTATGTGACATTCAAGCTTTGACATTTAGTTACATCTATATAGAGAGTCCTTTAAAAATATTACGATTGATTCTGAAATAAATCTGTTTTCGCATTGTGTTTGGAGCAATGGGTAAACCAAAGAATATATATTTTTGTATACTTACTGGAGCATTGATAAATGGAAAAAATATTCCTGATATGAATAGACCAAGCAAAGGTCCTCCCACCATTCCAAATATACTCAACATAATCTGAAACAACAATAGTGTAAAAAAAAGAAAAGAAAAAAAGTACAAAATGGAAATCCAAAGAACATTCGGAGATTCCGGGACTCACCTGTAAAACAGTTTGCCCAAGGTACTGTGCTATGAAGGCGATACCTATGACCAAACCTCCAGCAACAAATCCTAAAATGTCCAAATCAAGACTCATAAGAAAACAATACTTTAACTTTCTATATGATTACCTATATAAACTATTTAGAACTTTTTAACCTTTGATCGGTCAAAAAATATGTTATTGACTGCTTTTACATGACTGCTTTTACATTTTATGAGTCACAAAAGTTGCCATATAAAGTCCATATTTTAACTGTTAAATATGCGCCATCCAGTAAACTCGAAGTTTAAGCTGCAATGGCGGAACACAAATTCTTAATTCATTACAGTACTGTTACATATACATTTGTGTATTTGCTTCGCTAATCCCTTGACATGATTATGCACGACTTTAGAATTAATCATTTTACTGACTGCATGTGTACTTGCCTAACATCTTAGCTATTCTGGTTTGCCATGTTGCTGACGGGGTAGAGCCAAACCTTTCCCAGTATAATTTCAATATGTCCTCCAAAATGACGATGGCGAGGGCGTTTAGCCCAGAGGAAATGGAACTAAGAGATGCACTGAACAGGCACGCCACAAACAGTCCCGGCAATCCCGGTAAAAATGTCAGCCTGTCCATCACCATGAAGGGCAGTAACTACATATATAAACAAGTTTAGCTTTATAAAAAAGCTTACCGTCTTTAGAGCAAACCTTAAACAGCAATAAGTTATCAAAGAAAACAAAATGTCGCCTTCTTCTACATTCCATGGTCAATGGAACTTTTTTTTATGTGCCTGTCTAAATTTGAGAAATCCGTACCACATGTAGTGACGATGTAATATTATCATATCACCTTAACACTGCATTCAGCAACTTGTTTCACTGATATTAGTTTTACCGTATTTAATATGCAAACTTCTTTACTGATATTAGCCATACCGTATCAAATGTTCACATTCTTTTGTTTGCATAAATAATTATAATATACAAAAGTAAAGGAACAAAAAATTCAATAGATATAATAGAATATTCCGTTCAACTGGGTGTACTGAAAAATTTAAACCTGAATTCCATTTATAGCTACATGTAGTTTTATTGTTTTTTCGTTTTCTCTTTTTTTAAGATTTGAAATCTACGAAATTTGTTAAATCGTACGTAAAAAAAAAAAATCAGAAAATTATCCCCCTTACGCCCAACAGTACTTCAACCTGTGAAATAAATGACAATTTTCACATCATGTATTTTCTACCAATCACAAAGAAGAGGAAGTGCGAAACCCGAAGACTGTTAATCATTTCAACTCTTTATATCGTCTTCCAAGGTACACGGTAACAAGGAAGACGGTAAAAAAAACGGTTAAAAGCAAATTTCATAGTTTAGATCATTGAAGTAAACTGTGAATATTTTAAAGAAAAATATCTCTATGTATAGTATGTGAAATGAAAATTACAACGTATTTGGTATTTATAATATCTAAATTAATTTACACTCACTTGATCTCTGGCGTGTACCTGCCCCAGCAGGAATGGGTCACATTCGTGATAAGTGGCGTAGATTACGAGACCCACCAGACAGACCACAGTGGACAAAACAACGGTCAGGGGCAAGCTCAGGTACAACGCCCTATGAAAACGTAAATATACCTATTGAACAAATTTGCGCAACTTAAAAAAGGGGAAATATCAAAACGAAATAAATATTGTATGTGAATGACTCAAGATATATTACTCTCATTAGTATTTAAATTTTATTTTTTTTGTCTTCGAAATTTATTATCCAAAATTTAGATTGTGTACATTTACCTTTGGGAGTTTTTAATTTCTTTGATTGCAAGGTATCTTTGAATCATAGTCTGATTGGCTGCGTAAATTGTCAGCTGACCAAAAACTGAACCAATCACAAGGGACCAAACAGAATGCCTCGTTGTAGGATCTCCGCTCCAGCTACAAATAAATTTTTTGAGTTAATGATACATGTTATTTAAATGTCTTTATGAATAATGTTTGGGAGAATTGTTCAGTTTATCGTCCATCTGTGTACTAAATAAAATTCTTCCTCAGTGTTTCTGACATATAACAAATAAAATTCAAATTATATAAATTTTAGAATATCCATTAGATAGAAGTCTCCTTCTAAACTTGAAAATTTTACAATACTCAATCCCAATTTAAGGCATCTGGGCGTCAATGTATCTGAATGTAAATTCTAAAAATTTCACTTACTCTAAAAAGAAGATGCGGCCTCCTTTATTTGCGATGTCCCAAATGTTCCCGAATCCGCCCAAGTCTACCGACCCCTGTGCAATGATGGCTATCAGACCGGCTATCACGACAAAAGTCTGGAACGTGTCCGTCCATACCACCGCTCGGAGACCCCCCTGTTCAAATAGATGTTCATCTGCATATGAACTCATGAAACTTCGAGATTTCCAAAGGTTCGAGATATTGAAGTTAACTAGAACCATTTTAACAAGACCTTGGACTTTCAGTAGGACGTAGCTATCTAATTCTTGCGTCAAAACAAGTTAAAAATAACGAGGTTTCGAACGAAATATGCACCGATTGCGTCGTCTTAGCTCAAAAGCCAGACAAATCTTGTTGATTTCAGAGAGCCATGGCTGAGTGGCTGACAATGAAATAGACAGGCCTTCGTCACCTTGCTGTTTAACACAATTACTCAAAGTCCAAGCTCTTGTTAAAATGGTTCAAAACCATTTGACCGACGTATCGCAACGGTGTATTTGATACATCGAAATTTGAGGTACGCAAAATCAACTATATTTTGCTAGACTATGAACAAAAAATGTTAACTTTTGTTACATACTATTTTTACCCTATCATATAATATCATAGCAAAATATATAATAGATGTACTTACCAGTGCTGTATAAAATGTACAAACGAGACCAATTAAAGTGATACATAGTTCCAAGTTTAGTCCGGTCACTGAAATGTTAGAATATTAGAATTCTTATTTGATAAAAAAAAACTATATTAAAGAAAAAAATCACCGATTTGCGAAGATTGAAGAAAAGTTTGAGCAAAAAGTAGAATCGTAATGGTACCTTGGTTTAGAGCCAGAGAGGGGGCATACAAAACCACGCCCATATATAACAGCTGAAAAAATAGTATGATTATGATATTCAGATAAATCACAGATAAAATTACTCATTCTATTAGTGTTCATATAAGGCTTAATAACTCCATGATATAAAAATTCCACCTACCATGTTTAAGGTGAATATCACAGATGCAAATATCCGTACTGTCTTACTAAATCTGTTTTGTAAATACTGAAATGAAGAAATAAAATGATATAAAACATAACTTAATTATCCCATTAACAATAAAGATACTGAATTATCTCATTAAACAGAACGTAACTAAATTATCCCATTTAACAAAACGTTACACAATAATTCCATCAAACAATTATATCATTAAACAAAACTTAACTTAATTATCCAATTAAACAAAACGTTAATTTATTATCCCATTAAACAAAACGTAACTTAAGTATCCCCTTTAACAAAACGTTACTTAATTATCCCATCATACAAAACGATACTTAGTTATCCCATTGAACTTAATTATTTTATTAAACAATTATCTCATTAAATAAAATGTAACTTAATTATCCAATTAAACAAAACGTAACTTAAGTATCCCGTTAAAGTTTAACAAAACGTTACTTAATTATCCCTTTTAACAAAACCTTATTAATTATCCCATTTAACAAAACCTTATTAATTATCCCATTTAAAAAAACGTTATTAATTATCCCATTTAACAAAACGTAATTAATTATCCCATTAAACAAACCGTTACTTATTATACCATTAAACAAAACAATTTAAGTTCGTGTATCATCAAGAATATATGACTGCATTTTTAAAAAAGGACTAAACAGCAGGCAATACGTCTATAAATGTTTTAACTGATTATATGCAAACAGAAAAAAATAAATTCATTTTATACATTGAATAAATAAACCAATCAGTTTTGGAAACAAAATGTATTTAATTTAAACAATATTTTATTCAGTAGAATACATGTATATTGAATGGGATTAGCTAGGAGGCACAGCCTACTTAAGCCCTGTATGTATCTCAAACGAGTTTTAGAGATTTAACTTGCGATTCAATTTTCAATCTAAAAGTATTAAGATTAGGCTGTTTCTAATTTGACTAATTATAAGAACCTTGGTAAATAAGCCGCATTAATGTTGTAAATGCATTCAAAATTTTGAAGATTTGAGATATTTATATGTATGCTTTAAAACAATTTAAAGAAAACAATGATTCAAAATGAGCAAATTAATGTAATACATTTATTGGGGAAGTGACCACTGATGTACACGATTTTGCTTTACGTACGTCAACGTACGTTGATAACAAAAGAGAAAGCACTCGGTATATTTTCAGTGATTTAGAATCATTTTAACAGGAGCTTGGAGTTTGGGTAGTTGTGTCAAACAGCAATATGACGTATGTATGTCTATTTCTTAGCTGAACATTCATCCATGGCTCTTTGAAAACAACCAGATTTGTCTGGCTTTTGAGCAAAGACTACGCAATCTGTGTATATTTCACTTGAAACCAGCGTCATTTTTAAACTTGTTATGACGCAAGAGAAAGATAGTTACATCCTACCGAAAGTCCAAGGTCTTGTTAAAGTGGTTCTATATTCTTTTTTCAGATCGAAACTGGACAAATATTTGCCCGATGTTAATCACGTGACGTAGATTTCACCTGCTGACCTAACTACCGTCCTTTGACTTTTGATACGGCCTTATTTGATAAAGCGGTCATTTTATCTGGACATAATGTTGGGACACCAATTATAGAGTCTCGGCCACGACCTCCTAGCCGTCGTAGGATCGGTCTGTCCGCCATTTTACTATTTACATATATTGGACTCGAACCTATAACGCATAAGTCAAATCCACCGTGTCATGTCACTATAATGTTACTGATAGATAAACAAACCACTGGGTATCCTATGTACAAACGGTTGGTGTTGTGGGTTTTGTCTGTGTTCGTGTAGGTGCTAGCAAATATGCAAGATATGGACCCATTCCCTATTACATTTTAATAAGCAACTGATTAGTAACTTAACATATTTTCCACGCGACCTGTACATTTAAAAAGTAAAATAGGCAAGCTCCTCCCACAAAATTTGTATATTTTAATCTTTTTAAGCCGTATTTTAAGCTTTAATATCTTTTTACTTGTGTACAAAACCAAAGAGAATGACTCTACTCACTATATAGCCACAATCTCTCTCTAAATGGGTAAACGTGGGTAATTTTTACAGTAGTTTCAGCTTCAAAAAACGCAATCAATATAAAACAGCTAATTTTCTTTCGTCGTTTGTCTAAAAAAACTCTTAACTTATCTTAAGGTATCAACATATTTGTGAATGAATGAAAAGCCTAATACAAATGTAAATTTAATCGCCACATCCATTGCTTTGAAAAAACTAAAAAAAAAAAAAAAACAAATGAAGTTTACGTGAAAATTTCGTATGCCGCTTAAAAATGAAGGGATTAAGTTAGTATTTCTTTCACATTTCTTTGCTCTGAAAGTAAGACTGATTCAGGAGCGTATACTATCTGATCAAATATTTTGGTATTCCCTTTATCTTATCTTGTTGACATCATATCAAACAATGGAGGGTAATGAAATTTCAATTTAGCACCATCGTCACTTGAGACAATCTATCTTACTAACCTAATCATCGCTTGAATGAGATCGTGGAAACTGATATTAAACAATAGACGGCGATATTGCATGGCAATGATAAAGATGACCAGCTAACTCTTGAGGTTTATTAACTAGCATATTTGGGTGGAGACTTGCACGTATGGGATGTCTAAGATAGGGTCCTCATTAGACCATGCAAATACTTCTTTTATTGGAAAAGATATTGCTTTATTTAAATACTACATGATAAAGAAATGGTGAAGATCATCTTTGCAGATTAATGTTTAGAACTTGTTGCATCGATATGTAAACCTGTAAACCGACAGTTGCAGGGAAAGGTAATGAATAGGTATTATGAGTTATTTGCATTCCACTTCCTCCACTCAATAACTCTTGGTCATAGAAAGATTACTGTTACATATTGCTATTCATTTCCTTATCACCTTTGAATGCGATTTGATTCTGACGTTTCTTAACTTTACTTTTTGTTTAAGTAAATTGGTTAAACGAGCCAATTTTGATGATCAGTGCATTTTGCCCTGCAAAGTACTGTGGTAATTACTTTCAATAAATCTTTGTTTAGTGTGAAGTTATCAATGTACTTCATTTCTGTACTAACTTAATCACTGAAAAAGGTTGATCAAACTTTTCCAAAATGTAAGGACAGGTATATTTTATTGTTTTGCAATCCAACGAAGGATGAATTTTTACTATATGCAAACCTTTTTCTCTTTAGGTTTGGGGGATATTGGAGAGTTAAAAATAAATGTACTTCTTCACCAAAATTCTTATAGTTTCGACGAAGTGTATGGAAATTTCAAAATGCTAGAATAAATATTAAATCCTCTTTTAAAACAGAATCCACGTGTGTACAAATGCTAGTTGTCATTGACTTACCTCATAAGCAGACGTTAAAGACAAATCGTGAAAGAATGGAAGAAAAATGTGATTTGTCAATGGCACTGTGATCAGCATTGCCATTCCAGCGAGCCAGTAGCTGGTGTTGTTGTTGTACATTTCTGTGGGGGTGCCCAGCACTGTAATGGCACCCATGAAGCTGGCCATCAGGGACATTGCAATGGGAAAGATGCCGATGTCCCTGCCTCCCATGAGCACATCGTCTGACGTCATTTGTTTTGCCGCCCTGTACTCTTTGATCATGTAGAAAACCCCAATAAGGGCAGAAACAACTAAAACTAGTGCGAACAAGACATAGTCAACAGCCACAAAGGAGCCGATCTTCTCCCCGGGACACAACTCACAAACCCTCTGACACGTTTCCACGACCATCTTCCGCAAGAAAAGCAAAGAAAGTTGTCCAGTAATTCCAGTGCAACAATATATTTATGCCGCTCTTTAAAATATCGCGACAGAAATGAATAGGAATGACAATAGAAATGAGCGTGTCTCTCTCATCGGTGCAGCTGCTTCCAGTGAAAACACATAGACCCGATTAGACTTGTTGATATTAGCTTCAGCTGATATTTTATCGCTGTATTAGTCCGACACACATACCGTTCTCCATTCGTAGTGCCTCTGGGTTTAACGTGTGTTTATCTGCGAGCGCGTTTAAGCGCAGAAATGATAAACCTCGATCGTTTGTATTACCTTGATGTATTCAATCGTACATGTACTTTTCATTTTCGCTAATTTTAGTATATTTTTGTGATAAAAATTATTGATAACCAACTTTAAAGTAAATTATAGCATACAAAGATATTTATTTAAAAAAAAAAGAGGCCAAATATAATGTACTTTAGAGTGTTATATCCAATGACAGAGGTAAAATGGTATGTTTGAATCGTGTTTCATTATTTAAATTTTATCTCAATACAAGCGTTAGCATTTATTTCTTATCGTCGATGATAAATTCCAGCGTTGAGGGACAACTGACCCTTTGTTGATTTCAAGAGTAGAAGACTGACCTTCGTGGACCGGACTGGCCTTATCGTGGTCACTTAGTTCATCAAACAGTCTTGAATGTACTTATTTCCGTATATATTTATCATATTTGACATTCATTTTTGTTTATCTTATCCCTATATACATGTATAAAACAAATTAGTTTATCTGATATTCGTATATTATATATATTTTATATGGTCAAGATTATGCACCGAATTCTTTAAAAGCATTTGATAAGAGTCAATATCAAAGTACAATTTCACTCATAGATACATGTATAATAGATAGCCCTCGCTTGAAGAATATATTATAATTAATCCATTTTTACAGAGCACTATTGTTGTCAGTCCGTTCGGACGACCGTCCGAAATCATTTTTCCGGAGCACATTTTCTGAGTTTCCACTTTACCGATTCTGACCTATACTTAACCCACAGAATGCTTTTGGTGAAAAATTAGGGAGTTTGTTTGTCAAACGTTAAGATCATAACAGAAATATAAGTATTTTCCTTGTCTGAGGCATATATATCCCCCCTTTTGCCAAATTTCGTTCATGGTACCTTTCGGTTAAGTGTGTGTGGCGACCTTGAACAAAGTTTGCAAGTCAGAGATAAAGGTCATAACTGACCTTTGAGTAAAAGTCCTTGTCCGACTTTTTCTCACCTTGACCTTAATGTATCCGCCTTATGCTTTTCGCAGAGAGTGCTAATTAAATGTACTTGCAATCACCTTGAACATATGTTTTTTGTCAGGAGTTAAGAAAATAAAATTGCAGTCATTATTGTCCTTTATTTAAGCAGGGTCCTCCGAGATGGTCATCTTTTCAATAACGTCCTGTTTGAAGTTAAGTTGATTTGTCAAATATATTTTGTGTACTGATAGCAGCAAAAAAATTCTAGATAATTGTAAAAATCTTTATTACATGTATTATTAAAAATCATCACTGCCAGAGATAAAATTTATTTCAGATGGTTGATGACACTTCATTGAAACATTTCATTAAATTTGTGCTTCAACATGTCGTAAATAAAGACTATCAAAATTAGATGTAGTTTTGAGGAAGATCTATTATTCTGGCAAAATGGCCACATCTGTTATCCCCCATCCCTCATTCTTCTCCCACGGGCTACTAATTAGGGGACAATCTAGGACTCAAATCAATTGAATTAAACGCAGGTCATAGATAACAGGTCAGTGATTATACAAAAACAAAATACAAAAAAAATGTTCAATGTCCTTGCATACGTTAAAACAATATAAAAATAATTGCAGCTTCAAGCACTGCATTTTGTGGTTTGTGGCGTCAGACTTTTGTTGAGGAAACACCTTGCTTTACACAGCTGTGTTATCGTCCAATTCTGCTTCGAAGCTGTCCATTCGATTTTTGTCCGAAGGAAGAAGTTTGGCTGTTTCCCGGGAACATTTTTTCATGGAGTTTGAGGAGTGGATTTCTTCTTCCTCATCGTCGTCTGTCAACAGCTCCTCTCCCCCCGCGGCCAAAACATTCTAACGATACAGAAAAAAAAGTTACTTGAATGTTCGAAGCCAAAACTGTCTTAAGTAGCAAAAAAGTTGTGACTCTATAGTAGCAAAAAGGGCGTTTTTCTTCTCTTGCTTGTGTACTTACATATGCGAAAAGTCGGTCACACCCTCGCCTTGCTTTGTAAGGAAGACAGCAACAAAATTTGGCTGCAGTTGGATACACAAATCTTGGGCTTGTCGGCTTTTTCGTCCAACCTATGACGTTGTTAAAGAAATTGTTCATCAAATAAGTTTTGATTAATCGTCAAAATCAAATTATTTATAATGTACGCAACCAAGAGAATATTTTTTACATGCTATGCTGGTTTGCTTGATACACAAGAAGATATACATATGTATGCAAACATATTTTTTTCCCACAAATGAGGCATAACATTGTCATTAAAAAGTTCTTTATAAATATGATTGATTGTTTTTAACATCATCATTAACGGTAACTGACCAGTGAGACAGCTGACGAGGATCCCGACCACCAGGGCTACACAGAGTGCCACCGTGGGATACCACAGGAACGAGATACTGTAGATCTGCTTGAAGCCGGACCTGACGACCACAACAAATACAGGCAAATCAATTATACTGTGTACTATTAGACACTTAGAGCTAAAAAAAAGACTGAATATTTACTTTGATTAAGATTTATTCATTGCAAATACGGGACACCACTATTATATTTGAAACCCTAGATTTTGTCGACAAGAATACGTAACTTGAAGAAATCAGTTGATGACTTCTGTAGTTACCATTCTATCCATGGTGCAAGCGTTGATGTGACTGGGATTTCGACCACGTGACTGAGATCCATTATGTGTGTGGTGAATGCATTGTAAACGTAGGAGACTGTTCTCTCATCACCTGCACAACCGTCTGTCGAAAACGGAAGTACGGGCATGGGGACGTCATACACAAATGAACCAATCACAATCCAGAACATCACCCCAGTACTGATAACCAAACCAGCCAGGGCACCCTGTTGTCAAATAGATTATATAGTCTTAGATTTCTTTTACCTAAACGTAAAACTAAGTTTGATTTTAATCTGAAGGTATTTTTAAAGCAACTCACAGCTCCGTTAACACAGGGAAAGAACATTCCCATCACAATAACACCAAGTAATGGTCCTCCCGCCAGTCCAAAAACGCTGATCATTATCTATAGATAAAGTAAATTAATGTTGCTTGCTAATTAGTGAAAGTTTTCTTCAAAAATGTAACTTTACAATTAGCAAACGTTATGCCATATCAAATTTAAAATCAATGGAGGTTTGAAATCCCATATATCATTGATCAAAACTTTTCTTTTAAAGCTTTATGGTACCTGCAAGACAGTTGATCCAAGAATCGTACAGAGGAATGCAAAAGCGATCACCAGCCCTCCACTAAAAATTCCTGTAATAGTTAACATAGAAAATAACCATGTAGTTTACAAATAGCGTGAAGAAACTTGTAGTTCTATATCATTTTGCTGTATTCAGCATGAGAGCCCCACCTAGCAGTTTGGCCAACCTTGCCTCTGTTTTGGTGGTCATGGTCTTGTCGAAGTATTCCATGGCGGGCTTAACTAGGTCCTCTAGGACGGTGATGGAGACAGCATTCAAACAGGAAGAAATAGAACTGAGGAGAAACCATTTACAACTGTATCATTAGTTATCAACAACAGAAGTCGAAATCAACAAACAACAATAGCGCAAATCATAAAAAAAAAATGCCAGTAAACAAAACAAATATTAGAGCTGATACCCACGACAAACAAAGCAGAAACCATAAGCAACAATAGAAAAAAACCTACAAACAACTATATGAATAGCAAAAATCATAAACAACAATTTTGTTACATGTACTCAAAATGTTAAGCTAAAACCAGAATCAACAATTTTTTATTCAAACTGTTTTGCCGAGACCTGAGGCATCTGCTTCGCTTATCTTCAATATAGTGTATTAAATTTATATCCTTTATAATACAGGGCGGATAAGATGTACCTGTTTTGAAACCATAATTAACAATATTTGTAATCAAACTTTTTAGCTAAACTATAATCAACAGTATTTTAATCAAACAGTTCAGCTTACCTATGAATAAAATTTATTAGCGCATTTTAAAACTTTTCAATGATGATTTACCTTAGGGAGGCACTGAATATACAGGCTACGAAGATTCCGGGAACACCTGGGATTTCCCCGAGGGCCTCCATGACGTAGTATGGCAACAGCTGGAGAAAGAATCAAATTGTGTTCAGAGGGATTTTGGCTTTGTTTTTTCGTTTTGTTTTTGTTTGTTTTTTTTATATTTTTAAGCGACAAAATTTTTTTTTAGGGTGAATTCTATACCTGGTCTCTAGAAATGATTTTTCCGTCTATTAAGGGATCACATGCGTGGTAAGTGGCGTATATAACGAGGCCAGCGATACACACTAATGTTATAAGTAGTATTGTTGTGGGCAAGCTTACAAAGAGGGCACTGAAAAAGAAATAATTGTATGTATTGTTTATGAAAACTAGTAAACTATATTGATATTCAATATCAAGATTACAATTCAATTTCTCTTTTTATCTAGTAAAAATAGAACAAAACTGAAAATTATTCTGATATTTGCATCATTGTTTAAAAAATATTAGAAAGTTTCACTGGTCCTCAAAGTTAAAAAGGTTGAGAGTTGGGACTTTGCGAAAGAGCGACGGAAACTGGAAGTTACGTACATTTGTGATTTGCGGACACTACTTATGCTCATGTAACGCTGTAACATGGTCTGACTAGATCCATAAATAGTCAGCTGACCAATGAAACTTCCAACAATCAGCCCCCAAAATGTGCACCGCTTAAAAGGACTGAAGTCAAAACTGAAATTATACAATCATTTAATTATATTAAAATCCAAAATTTGTAAATTAAATTATCATTTAAGTGACGTATCAAAAATTCAGTTTAAAATTTTTTTTCAAAGGTGTTTGAAAGTTATGTCCTACTCAAAGAACTGAATTCTTTGCCCCTCCTGTGAGATCCGCCACACCTCTCCCATCCCTCCCAGTCTGTTACAGCCCATCACGATGATACCAATGAGGCCCCCTACAACAACGAACGTCTGAAACGTGTCTGTCCACAACACGGCCCGTAGTCCACCCTGCAAACATACGGTGTGCTTCATTTTTAAGGATCACGTTTTATTTAGTTGTTAATTCACGCATCTGTATGTCTTTTTATGGTTATTTTGTGTTTTTCACAAAAAGTACACTTATAATTTAACATATTAACGATAATAATAATCGATTCTACCAAATACATAAAAATGGTATTGCAAAATGTTTTTTTAAAGGAAAACGTCGAATACTAGTTTATGAACAGTGGAGGCTTACCAGTGAGGTATAGAAGGTCACCACTACCCCCACACTGACAATGGACCCCCACAGGGACAGCCCGGTCACTGGGGAAAGCAGAACAAGAGAAGAAATCAGTATTATACAATTCAAATTGTTTGAACTAAAACTCTCTGCTTTTCATTTTAGATTTTTAAGTTATAATGATGACAAGGATGACAATTACGACGACAATGATTTTATATTGCAATGTACCCTCTTATTATTTTGTTGAACATACACGTATGTGAGACCTTTACACATGTCAATTCAGATCTGTACTATAGTAATATATTATGGGAATTATTTATATATAATTATTTTCTACCAATCAAAAGGAGATGAAGTACATAGTCGATGCTTTGATAGGGATAAAACTTTCAATACCAATAAACTCTTTTAATATATCTATCCCGCAGTAATGGCGCATGCGCATTAACACTTTCGAATGTATAATTTTTTTTCTAACCTTGGTTTAGGGCAAGAGCAGGTGCATATAAAACTACAGCCATGTACAATATCTGTAAAAGAAAAAAAAGGCTGAATTCTTATTTGTAAGAGGACTTTAGAAAATGTCTTTTGAGCAAGGCCTTGTTGTACTCACCATTTCAATGACAAAGACGAAGGAAGCTAGGCACCTTGTCCATCGGTTAAACCGGAGCTCAAGATACTGAAATGTTTTAAGAGTGTGGCATGATTGAAAGAGTGAAAATGATTTGCAGTCTGTTGAATATTTGCACATTCGTTGCCATGATAACGAAGACAAAAAATGAAAATGACAGATCTTAACTACTCATATAAAAGTAAAATCAAAGGAAGTTAAGGCAGATTATGTGTTCTACAAAAGGAAATTTTAAGAACAAAGTTTATTGTCAAAGAAGATGGGTGGATAAGGCGTGTAAAATGCCCATACGCGGTCGGACAGGCTACTGAAAAATTAAAGTATCAATAAATCTGATGGGGTTTTTTTAAATCATTTAAAACAATATATATTTAACGAATCATTGATTTTTAACCTAAAGGTATGTTCAATGCTTGGAATATGTTGACTCAAACAGGCGTATACGTATCAAAACCTGCAAATACTGTCATTTTTTAGAAGTTCAAGGCATTTTCTTTTATAGAATGGGTCTGTGCTCCATATTTTTTTCACAGTCTAATTAAGGTCTATTGGAAAACAAACCGATTTCAATCAACAAAAACGTGGAGAGATGTTGACTCAAACAGGCGTATACGTATCAAAACCTGCAAATACTGTCATTTTTTAGAAGTTCAAGGCATTTTCTTTTATAGAGTGGGTCTGTGCTCCATATTTTTTCACAGTCTAATTAAGGTCTATTGGAAAACAAACCGATTTCAATCAACAAAAACGTGGAGAGATGACCCACTATACTAAAAAAATATCATTTTGTATCCCAACAATTGAACGTTTTGAAAAATTAATACAAGTCCGGTACTTCGTGGCCTTAGTCACACATTATATTTAAAAAGTCCACTTTGTTGTGTTTGAAATGGCTCAGTGGTTAGATTACCTGGCATAAGCTTATATATATATAGGGTTTTTATGTTACGGGTTCGATACCACCAAAATTTCCGACAATAGGTTTTTTTCTTATTTTTTGTTAAATATATTAAAAACTGACTATAGGTAGAAATTTTGCTTTTGCAAAGTTGTATTATAATATATTTGAATAGATTTAATTGGGGAAAAATAAATTCAAAATTGTATTTCACTACTTAACCGAATGGGCATTGGCGCCATCTTATTCCCCCATCTTCTTTAAATTAAAAAAAAACAGTGATGGGCAAATCATTATCTTGAAATGTTACTTAGGCAACATTGATTGAACAGTTGTTTTGATGGTACTTGCAAAGAACTGTAATCTTCTTAAGGCTTACTTGATAGGCACTAGTTAGTCCTAAGCCGTGAAAAAATGGAAGGAAAACAAAACAGGTGGCAGGATAGGTAAGTAACCCAGAAAATCCCACCAGATAGTATTCTGTACCATACACGTACATCTCTGTGGGAACACCTGAAAACGCCAAGTAGATGATGGTGAGACTCTCGTGGAAGGTTCATCCATAAGTTTCTTTTTTCATGCATTTTATTGATGTGGTTTTTAAGAAGGATGGATGATCAACAAACTACCCATCAAATCTACTATAAGATTTTGAATTTGATATTTTTGGCCTCCATTTAGTAAAGAAAAAAACAACATATTTTTGTTTCAAAATTTAAAATATTTTCCTATGTCTTTATTCAAAGCTCTAAAGGATATCATTATAGACTAAAAATGGCCACAACATCCAGCCCTGTTAAGTTTTTTCATTTGATCGAATTGATGTCGTATACCTTACCTAAAACAGTAATCGCAGACATATAGCTAGCAACAAGAGACATGGCAACCGGAAACACACTCATTTCCCGCCCTCCCATCAGCAGGTCGTCTGACGTCATCTCTTTTTTCCCAAACTTCTCTTTTAGAAAATAATAAAGTCCTACTACTGCAGATACCAAAAGTACGGCGACAAACAAGCAATAATCCAGAACTGAAAACGTGGACGCCATGTTTGGTTAATTCCTTAGTTCTGTTTGAATTATTCGGGAAACTGTTACTTCACCATCAATTTTGCTGTCTTGGCAACGTGTTGGCAACAACGCTCATCAAATAAATGGCAGGTCAGAATGGCCTCCGTCGAGCAGGAAAGGTAGATGATAAGGAATATTTTTTAAAAGTATTACCATGGCGATTATAGGACTCACTGAGTACATGCGTTATCTACATCTACCTTCTGTTGTCGATACATACATGTATACAACATGTTCGAAGATAACGATGGCATTCAAAGGAACCTTACTATAGCATTGAATCATGATTTTTTGAAGTATACACTCTCATAACTGCAGCGGTGTGTGCATACAAATTGAGTAACGCGCGTCAGCGCGTTATGAAAATTTGTATGCACACAACGCTGCAGTTATGAGAGTGTATACTTCAAAAAATCATGATTTAATGCTTATATTTACATTTTTTTTAACTTCTTGCTTGTCTGCAAATGTGATTTATACCTTAAAATTCCTATCTTATCCTAAGGGTAAGTTAATATTAATGGAAGAGCCACAGTAACAGCCACAAGCGTGAACTTTAATTTTCGCTTGTGACGTTGCAGTTTTCAGCGTTCAACGTTTGTGACGTCATAATAAAACTCGTCAATTTGACCTTTGACTACTTGTTGCATTTAGAGGCATTTGAAGATCACAGAATTTAATGGAAAAACACAGTAAAATGTAAATATATGTATTTGGGAGATGGAAATCAAATGGTTACAATATTGTGTATATTTAGAACGCTTCTATAATTTGAAATTATGTATGAGACTCATGATAATTTGTTCTTTGTAGTAGTACTTTACTTGGAAAAAGTACATTGGGTATTTGAAACTGATACATCGATTGGTCATGTTGTAACTAATTCTATGGTATAATATATATATATATATATATATATATATATATATATATATATATATATATATATATATATATATATATATATATATATATATATATATGTGATAACCAGGAATACCAACAAGACAACATGAAATTAATTGAAGTTTGTTCCACTTTTTAAAAGTCCAATTGAAAAATTTCTGATCAGTCATTTCCGGTACCATTCTGCTATTGTTTAAGTTGTTTTATCGGGGATTCATGGAGAATATCGCTCTGCTACTTAAATGTGACGCAACTGTCTATCAGTCATAATGATAATGCCAAAAAAGCTTACGATAAACACTGTCAATAGAAATGATCAGAACAGCAGTGGTAGTGTCCCTTGAACTGTGTTATTGGTTTCCGATTATGAGAACCATACAGTTTTTATTTTCTTTTAACATATATCTGCATTTTAAAGAATGATCTGGATAGAAAATATTTTTAAAAATGAAATTTTAATTTCAGCCGTATCGGTTTTTGTTTATTGTTGTTTTTTTTTTCTTTTTTTGGTATTTTTTTTTTATTATTTTTTTTTGGGGGGGGTGGGGGTGGGGGGGGTGGGGGGGTGGGGGTATGCTAACATGTGGAGGTCCCAATGGTTCAGTCCCAGACTCTTTACTGAAAAATAAAAAAGATATTATCCACACTGTTTATTTCAATTCTTGTATTTTTAGAGTGTGTTTTAAGATACGTATTATACCCCGCTGGCAATAGCAAATTGAAATACATCAGCCAAAATATTTCAGCACTCCAATTTTGATTTCCCAAAAGAAATGTTTGAATTAGAATTAAAGATATTGGCTATTAATTTAATAACAAACAATTGTTGGCGTTGGTAGTTTTGATTGAAAGTTAGTTCTTAAGCTGCTTTGCTCCCTGGACAAATTGAATTCATGTACAGTAAATGTATCATGTATCAATTTTTGTACATGACACGAATTACCCGATTGCTTTCGTTGATAAAATAATAAGAGTTAAGGTAAGGTATTCTTTTTATTACAAGTAGTTTCAACATATGAAATAAATAAACATGAAAACAATAACAAAACCTTTCTTTCACATTCAACGTTTCTTTCTTCTTGCTGTACATTTATAATACTTGATAAATAAATAGTCCCAAGACCCGCGCATTCTATGAAGACAAGCGTCTCTGTGCTACACAAAGCGACTACCAATCTCCTCTCCGTACATCGTCACACACATACAGTCTGCGCATGCTCCCTTGCTGTCTTGGCGTATTCTATGGGTTTTTACTTGTGCTTGGGGACCAGTATTGCCAAATCTGCTTAGATAACGTTTTGGCAGTTTTCGCCATATCGAACACGAACAAAGGTGCTTTTGCGGAGAAGCGGAGAGGTTCGCCTCTTATTAAAGCTGTGATCTGTACTCCGGTAACGGACAGGGTGGTAGAGTCGATCTTGGACTCCTGAAATTCAACCTACAAAATAAAGCCCAAGAAAACGTGATTAGAAAATGCTAATATAATACATGCACTGCAAAACAGTGTATCCCCTCGATAGAGAATGTTTATTATTTCGAACCCGATCGCACAAGTTAAATAAGACACCGAATTCGTTGTAATTGAATTTTTACTATTACCTTTGATGCATATATTTGATTTTTTTCCTCAAAAAATTAAACAACAACCGTAATAACTTGTATCCTTTAGCTATATTGCAATGGAAAAAAATTCCGAAGAAAATAAGGTTGGTTTAAAATTGACATTTTTTTAAAAGTCGGTTAATTACGACTTTCCTTGTTTGAATTAGCTGTCCGAAGTCAGACAGAGACAAATAATAGTTAACACAATGTAATTCAACGACTGAAGTGAAGAGAATCATCTTCTTTAAAAACATAAAAAGAAACATGGAAAACGTTACGCCTCTCACCTTTGTGAGGAGATTTGACGAGGCGATCACCTGATTGTACACTTCATTCAGTTTATCCAGTTTTTCTGTGAGTTTGTTTCCATTTTTCACTATTTTGTCACCACACACTGTTCAAACAAAAAAAACCAACATTTATTGAAAATTAAAAATCGTACACATCTATTGCAAACCATACCAACATTTTTACTAAGGTAATATTGCATATTCGCTTGTACATTTACTCCACCCTGCTTAATTATACAAGAGTGTGCGCTTTTTGACAATGGAGAATGAAATATCATTTTGGCAGCAATAATTAAGCGACACGATATGATACTAATTGTCATATGAATTTGTTATACGCATTAAATTTGATTAGAATAAGATAGTGATTTTGTCATCTGTGTAATTGGCAATCACTCAAACTCGACCCAATGACTTTTACACGGAGCACGGTTGAACTGTCCTTGTGTTATGAAGCGTACGTTCTAAACATATGATTTGTCACAATATGGTTTTGTTTTATAATTAGAATTAGTGAAAAAGTTATTCAGGTCTTTTTTCAAAACTACAGTATATTTTTAAGTAGTTTATCGTTTGCGAGAATAGTTCAATAATGATTTGGTTGAAAAAAAGATGAGAATCTACGAGGATAAAATCTAAATTTTTCATCACTGAAAAAAAAAGTTATAATTTTTTACCTCTTTTGAGAATGTCCCCCTTGTTTTGGTCGATATACTGGGCACATGTGGCACACTGTGACTTATACTTGACACAGGTGTCTGGGTCAATCACAATGGTCCCGCAGTCAGCAACATCCGCGGCGCTCTGGACGCTGGGGGGTACAGTAATGGACTTGAAAAGGTCCTTTATACCCAGACTGAGGGGTGTGATCGGACTCTCGGTGGTGGTTGTGGGGACCTCGATGGGAAAACCGTAAGCATCGTCTGGTAGTATCACCCCCAGTAACGCCTGCAGGGCGGGGGAGTCGTCATGCGAGTTGGCAATTCTTTCAGTGGTTCCAATTTTCTGCGTAATGACCTCGGGATCAAACGATAGTTCGGATGTCTTCGGTGGTTCAATGAAAACTGTGGTTTCCTATGCAAAACAAAGAGATAAACAAGATCCTCAATTCTCTCAACGATTTTTATCCACCTGATAGAAAGTGAAGCTTGGCTTTAAATGAAGTAATCATGACAGAATGTGGGGATACCTTGGGTGTTTCCTTGCTTGGCTGCGTGAACCGGTCAGCAAAGCTTTGCTCCAGTTGAGACACGATCTGATCCGCCTTGGTTTTGATGATGGGGGCTGGAGTGGTGCTTGGTGCCGCGATAGCCATGGAAGTGGAGCTCATTGGTACGGCAGTTGTGGTAGTTGTAGTGCCTTTTCGACTGGATTTGGATTTCCTTCTTCGTGATCGTCTGCTGGATACCCGGAATCGGCTCAAACCTGGAGCCGCCGTTGTTGTGGTGGTGGTGGTCACTGCCCGCTTTTTTCTCCCGAAAATATTGCCTGAAAAGTGTAAAGAAAACATTGTTGGATTCCATTTATTCAATCTGTTATAAAAAGGAAGCCAACAGAACTCATAAAAACTAATTGACTTGACGTACTGAAGACATTGGCGATGTGGTTGTTGATGCTTGCTGCGAACGCGTTTCCGTCAAAGGCGCCGAAAGAGTTCCCCATGTTGACGTTAACGTTATGTTTACGTTTCGTTTTGCCGTTTTTGTTCTTGATGTGGGTGTTGATGTTTACCACATGTGGAACATTGCTGTTGGTCTGATGAACCACTTTGTTGTTCACCCTGACGACGCTGGAAGCGGAAGCCGGCGGGGAATTGTGGTACATGTTTTGAGAAACTGGAATGTTATTCTGTGTATGAATCTGAGAATTTACGTTGACGACGGATGGAAATGCGGGCATCTGCATGTCAAATGACTGGAAATTCATGGGGTTCTGAACAACGGGGGCCTCAAATCCTCCCACGTTTGAGTTGATGTTGACGACACTCTGTGTGTTGCTAGGGACCTGAGATTGGATGTTGACAACACTAGGCACGTTGATTGGTTGGTTGGGAACTTGCCATTGTCCAAAGCTGTTGGCCATATTGTTGAACATGTCAGTCATTCCGACGGCCATCTGGTTCATTCCATGGTTCATCTGATGAGCAAAGTTGTTCATTGAGTGCTCCATGTTCCTGCCCATCTGTTCCATCTGAAACAAAGGGTCGGTAATGTAATATACAGTACTGTAAGCAGGAATTGTGAATTTGTAAACTCTTGTGCCATCTGAAACAAAGGGTCGGTAAATAAATACAATATACAGTACTGTAAGCAGGAATTGTGAATTTATAAACTCTTATTGATGGCGTTGCAGCATAAAGGATAAGAAATTATAAGATTTTTGTTGTATTTTATTGTAAGTTTACCGGATTCAGGAAACAAAAAATTGCGCATGCACATTATACATCTATGTACCATAAAAAAAACATGAAGTTTTTTTAACAGAGAAGTAAATGTCTTTTGTAAGGACATGTATTTTTTTCTGGAAGCATCAATCGAGAAGAGACGTTACCTGTTGTCCTATTTCCATCGCTATTTGTCCGTACTGTTCCCCGGCCCGTTGGAGGGCCTGCCACTCTGAGGCGTTGAGGGAGGAGCTAGAGGGACTGAACCCCCCAATGAACGTCTGCATCCCGTTGATGAATGTTCCCACATTTCCTCCAAGGTCATTCACAGCTCCGTGCAGATGGACCTACATAAGAAAACAAGAACTAGATGAATTAAGTATTTCATAATCTCCTTTTCCCGTTTAATTAAACTACGCATTAATATGTAATTGTTTATACGAAATTAAGCGAAGTGGGGTTTTTTTATTTAAAGTTGGGGGTTTCTGCACCTTCTCCAGAAATACAGGTGATAAATTTTAATTGTCATTTGTTCTGCTGGGAAAAGGCGTTTCTGCTTCAATTAAATGCTACACTTTTCTTGGACGCGTAAAGATATACTGTTTTGTGGTTTTGTTTCATCATCGTTTCTATTGTTTTTAGTTCTTTATTTTGTTGAGAAAAATATGCATATCAAACAGATGAAATCGGTAAAACTTCTTCTGCGAAGTTGTGAATAAAAGCAGTTTTTGTCCTTTGAATACCATTATACCTACTCATAGTACACATTTTAAAAAATAAAATCTATAGCCAAGTTGGTCCAAACCTATCAAAAAATGTTCTGTGATGAATATAACCGTCAGAAATATTGCTCTGTTTTTCTCGTAATTATGGAATTCTTCAGTGTTCGATATAGAGTTCCGTCAGCAAAAATGATATATTTTACGAATTAGGAAGGTTGGAATGCTTTGCAAGAGTGTTCTTGTTTATACCTGCAAGGTGTTCCCCATATTAGAAATGGAGGACACCATGATGCCATCGGGGTTCATGATCGTCTGACAGGACCTGGAGTTGTCTTGGAGGATGCTGCAGATGGTGACGGTGGATTCGCCAGCCTCGTTCTGGTGATTGGAGACCGAAACGCCCCCTGAGGCGGGAAGTACAACTTTGGCGCTTCCTCGACACTTCCGGATCCTAAAATCCAAATCATCGACCGTTCAGTCAATACTTATCGCATTACTACTATCAATATTAATGTTTTTGTTATCCTTGTTAAGTTGCGTGATATTTCATTACAATTAATAAGTCTTATTAAAAGTCGGGTGATGTACTGAGCTGCAAACAGAAAGACTTGTACTGATAGAAATGATAATGAGTCGATGACTGTAATTATTTGGACAGTTCATTTGGTAGTAGTTATGTTTTTATATGTATGTATGATTTTACTGACTCAGTGGTCACGAGAACCGGTTTGTACTGTCACGGATTGGCTTTGTAATTAGATTTTGCATATTCATGCAGACATGCACGATTTCTTTTTTATCATGAACACGGTTAAATTCCTTGAACATTATAAGTGTTTAGCACTTTAAATTCCTTCAACAAGTATTTAGCACTTAACACTTTTTCAATTGCTATTCAAATATTTATGAGCGATTAGTAAACTAAGTACTATTGACACGTAAAGTGAACTTCACATGTTTCTTTTTTTTTTTTACGATATCGGCTAGTACTAGCCTGTCATCGACTAACAGTTCTATACAAAGTACATGTAATACATAAATGTGATTGTATTTATTTCTGGTAAGAAATTAATTTTCTATATACCAACCCGGGTTTACAGTTTGGATTCATTTCCTAATTTCAAAAGAAATCTTAATATCTTACAGATTAAGAAGATGTTAAGGAAAATCGCAAAACTACCCCCCCCCCCTTCCCATATCATTCATCTTGCATACTGATATTATGATGGGGGCGTGAGTCTATACATAGGAGGTATTTATTTTAACCTGTTCTGACACAAGTCGTTGACACAGTGGATACAGTCCCCCATCAGCGCGTGTGTCTTATTCTGACAGTCGGCCATCTTTGGCTGCATGGAATCTATCATCTGCTTCACGGTCGACAACTCTCTAGTAATGGTTGACAGAAGATGTCTCCGAACCTCCCTGTTCAAAGCTGCAAACCAGACAAAATTGAATTAATGTCCATGTTTACTAAGGCCCTATCATGATTTATGTTGTTTTTAGGCAAGCAACACTTGGCCATTGGCAAAATAACTAATTTTCATACAGATATTTTTTTTTTTACATCACCACGCAGACTATATCAAAATAAAATCTTCTCTTTTTTTCCTTTACTTTTGATTTTTATGTGACTTTGAAAGAATCAATTTTTTTCTATTGATTTATGTATGCAACTGTTAATCTTTACTGATTTGGCTAATTAGATACATGTATAAATATATGCTCAAATTATTTTGGACGGCGGCAGTGATAATGCTAAAGTACCAATGGCATCGTTTGCGTGCATTTCAACATGTACATATTAAATGGCCTTTACTCGAATTTTTAAAAGTTCTTTAGAACTTAGGATGTAACGATTTATCCATGCAAAATTTTGTTTGTCTCCTAAAGAATAGTTAGCAAATAAACACCTGAATTAAAACGCGTTCATTGGTGACAGAAGTGATGTAATCTCTCAAGATTTGTGGTTGGACATCGGCTAGATAATGTTTGGTAATTTGTCGTGACATAAAATTTGCATACTATTAAAACGGGGGAAGTTGGAATGAGAATTTGGCAAAGAAATCTTGATTTTTTTTCTCAAAAAATTCCAAATCGTTTGTCATCAAAGACTTAAACATTTATTGAGATACAAACAAAACATTCATCGATTGATTTTTCAAATGAAAACAAATATAAATTCAGAATAATTGCCAATATTTGATATGAAAACTTAATTATCTCGCCTATGTTTAAAAAAAACCCCGTCAGAATTAATTATACTTTCTTACAATTTGGCATTTGACAAGGGCAATAAAGAGCTAATGCGTGTACAAATATAAATTCTTAAAACTTCTATCCAAGTTTCACAATGCGTGATTTCACTATATGCAATAATATAAATCACACATAGGTCTATGTTTTCATGTAAGAAAAATCAAAAAAAAATCCGGGGGGGGGGAAGATATCACTGAAAATTAGACTTACTCTCTAAATTAGCTGGTCCAAGAAGTTGTACTTCCTGTGATACAGATAACTGGAACTCCCCACAAAATAGGACAAAAATCGCCACGAATATATGTCCCTCCATGGCAAATGTTCCACGCAAAATAAACAAATGCGCATCCGGGGTCTTGCTATTCTGTTAAGTATCGTGTTTTTTTGACTCGCGATTAATTCATCTACAAATGCTCACGAAAAGGGGCCTCCGCAAGGGGACGAGTCGAAGAGAAGTTTCTTAACAGGCGAACGACGTACTATATATGTTAATTAGAATCATTGAAAAGCTTAATTGGCAGCATGTTTCTAATGGTTTACTGGCATCTCCGACGAGTGCATGTCATTAATATGCCTAACAAATGTCTTAATTACATTCATCGTTGATCATAACTACATTGATAGTCGCACGCTAAAGCTTCGAAAAATGACAAAAACTGAACACCGGTATAACTAGAGTAAGAATTGTATAATTTTGTATTTACGGACTTGCTGAAGAAAAAAAAAGCAACTTTTAACCGCGCCATCTCTATAATTCAGCAAGAAACAAAATATATATAGAAGTAGTACATCTATTAATCAATGCATTTGACTCTTGCTTCCGACATTTGTTTCGAATTCCGATTTTAAAATCAGTGAATGACTAATATGAAAATCAAGGTTTCTTTTTCTTAATTTCAATATAATTAACATACTAATCGAATTTGTAACATATATAGGTGTTTGAAAAAGAATTAATTAATTAAATGTCATCTTTTTTACTTACGTTAAGTATATAAAAAGGTGTTATAGCATTGAAAATAGAGCAATTTCAAATTGCTTTTTCCAGATAAGGTATATTCAGATCGAGGTATCGATTTACTTGTATATAATACCAGTGATATTTACCTCTGCATGGATTCTTTTATAAACATATTCTTATGAAATATTATAAAGTATCACATCAGTATACGCTACGATGATATTCAGAAGCTACTGCTGTTGTAAAAAAGACTAGAATGGTGGTACTGTACAAACAGGATATAGATGACAGAATTTTCTCAGATGATGGGTACTTTTTATACTAGAGACACAGACAGTTGTTTCTAAAATAGAAGTTTACACCTAATAGAATAATAAACGTTAAAATATATACTGAGAGGGTAAACGTTTATTACAGAAACAAGTATATGTGATATATTGAGTTAACAGAACTTTATTTTTAAAAAGCAATTTAAAACCGTCGGCTAGACAACGCGTTGCTTGTGTATAACTTGAATATGGTAGACCATATATTTGTAAAAACTTTTTTATGGCATGTAAGTAACAGAGAATATTTTTGCTAAATCTAAAAGGTATGTGATTTACAGGGATCCATCACCGATTGTCAGTCAGTACTTATGTTAATTTGTTAAGGTGTAAGAATTCAACCCTTGCACAAAAGGTCACATAATGGCGACATCTCGGGCGAATTCTTGATCAGGGTTAATTACTTTGAAAATTCACTTCCTTTCTCGATCATCACGTGCTTTGCTTATACAGGTCAAAATTTTTGTATTGATTATGTATTATAAATTCATGAAATAAGTAAACGATTTTTATTGATTAGTTTTTCCTTGTTCCACTTACAAAAAGCCGTGTATAAATCGCCCGATGAATATTCATTTAATCTTTACTGAAAACGATTTTCTTTAAAAACGAAAATCAAACGACAAATTAAGATACACTAGCACAAATATTCAATTCATAATAATTTTCTAAAAGAACAATATGTATAAATATATAGTTCAATATTGTTTTTTAATGTTAAAAGTTTGAAAAGTTGAGAGTGTCAAGTTTAGTTTACTGAACCTTAATTTGTATACCATACGATTTATAGAATAAAATTTGTTCACATCATTTGAAAAAGGTTCAAAAGTTTTACAAGACCGACACGGTGCTACTAGGATTAGTTCTTCATCTAGACGCTAGCAAATGAGGATGGTGGGCCAAAACACGTCCTGGTTACTTCCTGTATGATTCATCTCCATCATATAATTCGTTTACTAGGTTGTAAATTCTGTTTGGTTCTCTTAATTTTGGGGTTTTTTTTTATTGTTTGTTAAATGGGGTTAGGAATGTTGTAGCAAGTACTACATGTATATCATATTATATACCATTTTACCTCACCAAAATGTAAGTTATTTTAAATCGTTGATGACTCCACCCCACACCCATAAACTGAACGTACACTCCCTAAAATGTATATACATGTTGTACTTGTATGCAGTACTATAGATCCGCCCTTGTCCATTGTCATTTGAGTTTTCAAGCTTCATGGTTGGATCAAGTATTTTTTTTAGAAGTGGGAGGGGGTCCTAGTGATAATTTCGTATTGTGTTTGCTGGAAAGGGGAGGGGCAATTGTTTATTTGTGTTCATTTTGAGGGGGGGGGGGTGTTGTTTTCTTGTAGAAAACTTCAATATAAGCAGGCCGTGACTCTGAATATAGTTGAATGCGAGCGTGTAAGTATTTATTTAACATGTTTCAGGAAAATGAAATAAAATAAAATGTAAAAAAAAAAATATATAAAAAATTCACTGTTCGAATTTCGACCCCCCCCCTACCCGGGTCTAGGGTCTATAGATTCGCAGATGGTTTTTGCTAGGTTCAGATGTTTGGCAATTCCACCCACTGTAAATATCAAGTCAATATGGTTTCGGTGTTTTTCATAGTTTCATTCGTATACTATTTATGTCTAATCAGTAATTGCCTGATCCTTGTGTGAAACTAAACTTCGTTGTGTGGCTATGAAATCGGATCGGGATCGATGTACACAAAAATGTAAAAATCTAAATCTATTTCCCGCGAATGTCAGGTGCTCCAATTTAGAAAACCACGAGTTTATGTGCAAAAGTGTATTTTTTTCAGTAGAGCATCATGCCAAAGAAACCTGCCAGAAATGCATTTTATTTTTTTATGAAGGATATAGAACCAGCTCTCAGAAAGGAAGGGCGTGTGTTCCCAAATGGTGTTCAAGATTTGGTTCCCATTGCCCATCCACGATGGAAGGTACTTATAATAAACAGGAAGTTATTTTTTT
Source organism: Magallana gigas (assembly GCF_963853765.1). Taxonomy (NCBI): domain Eukaryota; kingdom Metazoa; phylum Mollusca; class Bivalvia; order Ostreida; family Ostreidae; genus Magallana; species Magallana gigas. Next base: position 37,572,666 of record NC_088854.1, read on the forward strand.
TTATGTATTTAGTTGTGTATGAATGATTTGACTTCTGAAATTCTTAATTCATGACTTTTTCAAATTTAAATTTTGTATTAGGCTTTACCCGAGAAAGACAAGGCAATCTATGAAAGAAAGGCCAAAGAATGCAAGAAACAAATGAAAGGAGTCGAGGGTGACCGTTTCCGAATGGATAATCAAGGACAACTGCTCTCCGTATGTGTATTGTCATAGCAAAGTATGCTACTTAGGGTATAACATAATCTTATGTGAATGTAACTCTGCAGCATATGGATCTTAGACTATGAAACTAACACAGCATCCGCGTGCACAAAAGATACTTACTAGGTTGCTGTATCAATTAGTTTATTATTTATTACTTGCCTCTAAATATACATTTACAAATTATAAAACTAGCTTGATGTCAGTTTGCTGGCATGCCACAAGTCGGGCAGATGATATGTTACAAGACTCTTCTCTAAATCATCTGTTTTAATACCTGTCTTGAAATTAATACTGCAATCATTAGCCGGATGGGAATTTTTTCTTTCAATTGCAGGCAAAGAGGAGGTCAGGACTTAGAAATTGCTCGGTGTCGTGTAATTTGTCTAGCTTTGCTTTAATGCATTGCATTGAAAAAGTGAAAATTACATGTCATAATTGAAACCAGAGAAACTATTTCTGAAGATCAAAAAAATGTCATTGAAAACAAGTTACATGACTAATAAACAATTTTTATGGTGTGACCTCAGTTTTGCCTAGCAATAGAAGGATGCTTTGTCCTGTTAATAAGATTAAGACAGTAAAAGATATGAGAGGGGTTTTGATTTGAAGAGACCTGTAATGTAATAACATCTCAAGATTGAGTTATGAAGTCACCATTTTTTTTGTTAAAAAAAAATAAAATAATGGAATACATCTAAAACGGAAATATTAGACAATTTGAGTCAATCTTGATTTTGCTGGCTAAGGGCAAGCAAAGATTATTTTGATTGAGGCTCTTTATTATTGACTTATATATAGGAGCGGGTAGACCATGATGCAGAAACGGAACAACAGAGACAGAAAGAGAGAAAGGCTGTCTGTGAAAAGTGGCCCCCAGGGGAAGGTAAGTCTGCATTCTAAAGACTTGGGCAATTCATAAGACAGTAACATACCATTTGTTCAGAAACAAAACTTTAATAAAAGTGTTTACATGTACACATGTATAAATGGATAGTGTGTATATTATAGGCTCAGTAACACCAAGCTTCTACTAGCAGTGTCTAGTGGTTTAACCCTTTAGCTTTGTTGATAAAGTGTTCACAGTTGGATTTAAAATGAAGGGTTTTGGGTTGGAGCCTAGTTGTGGTCAGCCTCCTATTCTGTTACAGTATTGATATGAAGGAATAAAACCTTTATTTAATGAAAAAATGGAGTATGAAAAAAATGTTATGAGGATTGCATTTAAAAAAGTTATAATTAAGTGTAGCAGTGCAACAGATTGTTACAGTTAATTCACATGCATACTTTTCAAAGTAAACATTGTTTTTCAGCCATAGCCAATGAGGTGTTTTACCTGATAAACTTCCAGACTCTATGTGTGACAGATGATGGCCATTACCTGCCAGCAGAGATCGGAGTGATTGAGTACAGCGTTAAACGGGGGATCAGTAAAAAACTACACAGGTTCATTGAGGCAGGTTTGTACATACATGTTTTTTCTTAGATATCCTGTTTGGTCACTATTTGTCCACCAACAAATGTTATTTGTTATGTTTGATCTGATGTGTTATAGTAAAATCTAGAAATACCATGCTTTTTATGCCCCCCCCCCCCCCCCCCCCCCCCCCCCTTCGAAGAATGGAGGGCATATTGCTTTGCTGCTGTCTGTCGGTCGGTCAGTCCACCAACAGTTTCCGCTCATTTTCTTTGCAAAGGATAAATATATTGAAATGAAGTTTGGTATACAGGTTTATCATGATAATATCTAAGTCAAGTTCGATATTGGGTACGATCTAGCAATTTTCAACAGAGTTATGGCCCTTGGACTTAGAAAAATTCCAAATATTTGCAGTTTATGTTCATTTTCTTTGTGGATGTTTCCAAGGGAGGGGGCATAAGTGTTTTACAAACATGTCTTGTTTTATTTAAAAAAGTATAAAAAGGTACCCTTTAAGCCCAAAATGTACATGTGGGGTATAGGTGCTGCCTGTTATGTTTAGGTCTTTTAAACTTATCACAAATATAAACATTGTTAAAAATGGAAGCTCATCTGTTTACAGGTAGAATTCCTATGGGCTACAGAGGAGCATGCAAAGAGAAAAGTAAGAACTTCTCTGATATGATTGAAGTAAAATATTTAAACCACTGGTATGTTTTTCCCTTAATAGGTTTGTGATTTTTCAACAGAAACACTGATTTTAACAAATTTAAAATCTGTGAGATCAGTGCAGACCTCAAACTGTCAGACTGCTAATTTCCTCCTCCCTTTGCCAATTTATTCCCTGTCATATTACAATGTCAACATATCTCAATCTTCTTTTCTACCTTGTACATTCACTTTTGTTTATAGGTGAAGACTATCACAAGATTCCTATGGAGAATTTTGAGAATGCTGACTCCAATTACAGAGGACTATGGATTCAACTGGAAAATTTTGTGAATCCAAATGGAGAGAAGCCGGAGTACCCTCCCTTGTATTGTCTGGTTGGTATTGGTGTTTATTTTTTGGTGTGTTACTACAGAATATGTTATTCTAATTTTTTTTTTTATGTTGGAAAATTGACATCCTCTTTATTTTTAGCTTACCTGAGCCAAAGGCTCAAGTGAGGTTTTCTGATCAAGATTTGTCTATTGTCTGGTGTCTTTATTGTTAGCACCATTGTCGTAAACTTTTCACATTTTCATCTTCTCCAGAACTACCAAGTCGATTTCAATTAAACTTGGCACAAAGCATCAATTCAAGGGATTCAGGTTTGTTCAAATGCAGGGCCACACCTTTTTAAAGGGGAGATGATTTAGAATTATTGAAAATTTGTTGATATTTTTGAATGTCTTCTTATAAACAATTTTGCCAGAAAAGCTGAAACTTGTGTGGAAGCATCCTAAATTCAAATCATGTTCCCTGGGGATATGATGGGGTCACAATGAGAGAATTTTTTCAAAGGAGTAAATAGGGAAAATCTTTAAAAATCTTTTTCTCAAAAAACTACTAGGCCAGAAAAGCTTAAACTTGTGTGGAGGCATCCTCAGGTAGTTAGATTTAAAATTTGTTCAAATTGTGGTCCTGGGGCTATAGTGGGGCATAATGGGGGTGGGGTCAAAATTTACATCAGAAGATATAGAGAAAAATCTTCTGAAAAATTATCCAGCTAACATGCTGAAACTTGTTGTGCAGATTAAAATTTGATCAAACCATGGTTTTCTGGAGAAAAGTAGGACCACAGAGGGGGGATTTTTGAATAGGAATAGAGAAAGATATTTTCACAAATATTTGGTATTTACCATAAAAATTATTGGATAAAAATTGGCACTTTGTTTAACTTTTGTGCAAGATCTACTGTACTTAGTTGTCAAGATATTTTGATACTGTAATGCTGATTTGATCAGAGTTATGGCTATTGTTGCTCAGGTGAAGGATGTGGCCCCTGGGCCTCTTGTTTCTTTATAAAATATTCATTTCTTCATTTATCCTCGGACAGGGTAATGATATAAAAGAGACGACATATTGCTTGGAATGGATTCATGGAAGAGCATGCCTAGGTATCCCCAACCGTTTGAGGAAAGTGTATGAACTGGAGGGCATGGTCACTGACCTATATCATCATATAGGCAAGTCTGTCTCCAAGACCCGGGTCATTGAAATGCTGACCTCAAGCTCATGGGACTATGAACCAAAAACAAGGTGGGTTTTTTTTTCCCTTTATTCTTTTACTTAGCTGAATTTTATCATCAATATCATCACATTTTTGTTTGATTTTGATTTTTCGACCTTTGTTTTAAAAATAAATTAAGCTATTTCTTAAAGGAAGAAAAATTGGATCATGTTAATTAGTTGTAGTTAGTGAAAGGTGTTTTTTTTTAAGATGTGACTACCATGAGGAACTGGAGTGTAAATACTGCTCGCTGGGGATCATTCAGAGATACTCGTAAGTTTCTTGTAGAATAAAACCCACCTTGTGTAAAATGGAAAACATGATTTAGTAAGACTTAGCTAATACAATAGTAGTTCTTTTTTCTAACTTAATAGAATTTTTTTTTATATTTTTTTTTTGTTGCACAAGTTTGAATTTATCAAACTGAAATCACCTAACATTTGAAGTATAATGTACAGTAAACATATTTTTTTTAATTATTCAAACAGATACGCAATGTCAGACAGTTTATGTGGTTTATTGAAAATTGAGCTGACAGAAAGACACCTTCCTGCACGCCCGGACAATGCGGTTGTTGCCATGCCCCCCTCCTCAATGAAGGTCAGAGCTCCTCCCCAGGTCCAGAGAAATCAGATGCCCCCTACAAGGCAGACCAACAGTTATAGTGCCCTGGCAAAGGTATGATGGTTTAGTTATGTGTTAGTGCTATGCTTCCTCAGTAATGAGCTACTGTGGTTTCATCAATTTTCGTTGAATACCAATTTTCGCGGATTTCGTTGTCAAGTTGATCCACGAAATTAAATGTTCATTGAAGTTCAATTTCAACCAACATTTTGTATTGATAGGATCATTGGCCAAGAAATTACTTGTCCTTGAAACTGTGGTTTTCAGAAAATCCACGAAAATTGATACCCACGAAAATTAATGAAACCACAGTATACTTTATTCATGTTCATGTGGTGTTGCTTGGAAAGCAGTACCTCTCTGTGTCTTAATTACTTTGGATTACTTAATTACTTTAAATTGTTATTTAATGAGGTAATATGTTTTGATTTTGGTAGAAAAACTTTAAAGCTGATATCTCTGACGAAAGTGATGATGACGATGTTGGGTCTATCACTTCTCTTAGACGTCCTCATATCCCAGGTAAAGCATTGTGCTGCTTAAGTGTAACATAAATAGCTGGCAGTATGCAGATCTTTTATGTATGATACTATGTTTCTGTATATTTTTCTAGTTAACATGGCCCCTGCACCAAAGGATCCATGGGCAGAACAACAGAAACCCCAGGCCCCAAGTATGGGGCGAGGCATGTGGTCTGGCCAGCCTATTCCTGCCAACCCTCCACCCCCAAAATCTACACAGACTGAGTTTCCATCCCTGGGACGAGGAATGGGAGGAGTGGCTGGAATTCCTCTTGGTGGTTTCACTGCCAGTGCAGGGGATTTTCCCGGGCTTGGGCGAGGGGCAGGAGTAAAGGGGGTCGGCATCGGACGAGGAGTTCCTCTCAGTCACTCTCAGCCCCCAGGTAAGATTTCTTAACACAAGGCTGTCTCTCTGAATCTGAATTCTATGTGAAACAAGGTTGGTATTATAGTCTTTATGTTTAGTGTGAATATTATACTGTCTTTTCAACACAGTTTCAAATTTGATTTTCAGGGGGCTTTTTATCTTTTTATACCCCCGCTCCGAAGGAGAGGGGGTATACTGTTTTACCCTTGTGTGTCTGTCTGTCCGTCCGTAACAAAAATTTCTGTCGCATTTATCTCAGCAACTATTTATCGCAGATGCTTGAAATTTTAACACAGTATTTGTATAGGCATGCCATATCGTGGGATATATTTTTGTACCAATCGGACGCCAACTTCCTGTTAAATGACGACTTTGCTTATTTTTTAACCAAAATTTTCAAACAAATTTTCGTCAAAGAAATCTCAGCAACTGTTTATCGCAGATGCTTGAAATTTTAACACAGTATTTGTATAGGCATGCCATATCGTGGGATATATTTTTGTACCAATCAGACGTCAACTTCCTGTTAAATGACGACTTTGCTTATTTTTTAACCAAAATTTTCAAACAAATTTTCGTCAAAGATTTCTCAGCAGCTATTTATCGCAGATGCTTGAAATTTATACACAATATTTGTATAGGCATGCCATATCGTGGGATATATTTTTGTACCAATCGGCGTCAACTTCCTGTTAAATGACGACTTTGTTTATTTTTAGCCAAAATTTTCAAACAAATTTCCGTCAAAGATTTCTCAGCAACTATTTATCGCAGATGCTTGAAATTTTAACACACTATTTGTATAGGCATGCCATATTGAGGGATATATTTTTGTACCAATCGGACGTCAAACTTCCTGTGAAACGATGACTGTTTATTTTTAGCCAAAATTTTCAAACAAATTTTCGTCAAAGATTTCTCAGCAGCTATTTATCGCAGATGCTTGAAATTTTTACACAGTGTTTGTTAAGGCATGCCGTATCGTGGGATATATTTTTGTACCAATCGGACGTCAACTTCCTGTTAAATGAGTACTTTGTTTATTTTAGCCAAAATTTTCAAACAAATTTTCCTCAAAGATTTCTCAGCAACTGTTTATTGCAGATGCTTGAAATTTTAACACAGTGTTTGTTAAGGCATGCCATATCGTGGGATATATTTTTGTACCAATCAGACGTCAACTTCCTGTTAAATGACGACTTTGCTTATTTTTTAACCAAAATTTTCAAACAAATTTTCGTCAAAGATTTCTCAGCAGCTATTTATCGCAGATGCTTGAAATTTATGCACAATATTTGTATAGGCATGCCATATCGTGGGATATATTTTTGTACCAATCAGACGTCAACTTCCTGTTAAATGACGACTTTGCTTATTTTTTAACCAAAATTTTCAAACAAATTTTCGTCAAAGATTTCTCAGCAGCTATTTATCGCAGATGCTTGAAATTTATACACAATATTTGTATAGGCATGCCATATCGTGGGATATATTTTTGTACCAATCGGCGTCAACTTCCTGTTAAATGACAACTTTGTTTATTTTTAGCCAAAATTTTCAAACAAATTTCCGTCAAAGATTTCTCAGCAGCTATTTATCGCAGATGCTTGAAATTTTAACACACTATTTGTATAGGCATGCCATATTGAGGGATATATTTTTGTATCAATCGGACGTCAAACTTCCTGTGAAATGATGACTGTTTATTTTTAGCCAAAATTTTCAAACAAATTTTTGTCAAAGATTTCTCAGCAGCTATTTATCGCAGATGCTTGAAATTTTTACACAGTGTTTGTTAAGGCATGCCGTATCGTGGGATATATTTTTGTACCAATCGGACGTCAACTTCCTGTTAAATGAGTACTTTGTTTATTTTAGCCAAAATTTTCAAACAAATTTTCCTCAAAGATTTCTCAGCAACTGTTTATCGCAGATGCTTGAAATTTTAACACACTGTCTGTTTAGGCATGCTATATTGTGGGATATATTTCTCTACCAATCGGATGCCAGCTTTCTGTTAAATGTCGACTTTGCTTATTTTGCATATTCACATCAGAGCGGGGGTATCACTAGTGAGCATTGGCTCACAGATACATGTATCTTGTTGAACCATAATACATCTGATGTTAACAGAATTGTTTGAACTACTATTTGTGAACGATTCAGAGTTTACTATTGATTTTGATTAAGCTGGACAAAAGTTTGCTGGACGAGCTATGGCTCCTGATCCAAGTTCAGCACCTGTCCCCCCAGCATCCTGGGTCAAAGATGAACCATCTAAGCCAGTGAGTATGAAATGCAAGAAAAATACTTGCTGCTCCTCTATGAACTTGCCATTGTTGATATAAAAGAAGGCCTAAAAGCAGACATTATTTATTGAAATAAAACGTTTGTTTTTAAATTTTCAGTCACTGAGCAGCATTTCACAGAGTCTACAAAACACTACGATATCCAACCCACAGAACGGCTCCACTGTGCCGCCAGGGTTCAGCCGGATGGAACAGCCCGTCAGGAACCTAGTACCCCAGCAACAGAGAGTCATCAGTCCCATGGCACAGCCTCAGAGAGGTAAACTTGTTTAAAAGAACCAATAACCAAACTGCAAAGCTCTAATTGGCATTGGAGCACAGCTCCAGGTTCATTATTAGTAGAAGTGAAATAATCAAAATAAGCCATTCTTTAATTTATCATATTTTTTATGAAACATTTTAATTGACATGTATTTTTTCTCAAGATGGCCATTCTTTTAAGTTTTTCCTCTGCTTTGACAATACTTAGTACATGTAGTAAAGGTATAAAATTGTGAATCAAGAGCATTTTTAAGTTCCTTTTTATTTTTATTCGAAAGTATCATGGAAACAATTAAATTATTGGGTTTTAACTGGTAATGAAAATCAGTTGGAAATACCATTGATGCATTTTTCTGAAAAAAAAGATGTATTGAATTTTGTTTTATAGAGATAAGTGGAAGAGGAAGAGGAATCATGGAGACAGTAGATCCAAGTCTGAAGCTACCCAAAGGGCGCGGCTACGCTCCGCCGGGCATGGGTAAGTGAGGGTGTTCTCCAGTATTTACCAATGTTCACATCCGTGGGTAAGATTTTGAATGAAGTACATGTTGTATTCGGTACATGTATTAAGATATTTAAAGGTTCATCTTGAGATGTTGAATTGGTGATGCTGGATTCTTGGAAATACTGAAATTGGTTGTGTGTTATTGTTTACTGTAAATTCTTAATTAAGCATGAGGAGTTTATTTTCGCGTGAAATCGCAAGAAGCACCCTTCGCAGATTTTAAAATCTCGCCATTATTTTCTGGGAGTTGAGAACTATAAGAAATAAATAGCAAAGTTCCACGTTTGCGATTTTATATTCTCGCGATTTGATACAATCCAGCGGGGTCGCAGAATTAAGTACTCGCGTAATATAAGTTATTTACAGTATATGTAGTTGACCTGCTGACTTTGATGAGGCTTTTATATCTTATATTACAGATGTGCAAAGACATCTTCAATTGCTGCAATTTGGAAACTGACCAGATGATAGGTGGATGTTGTGTTGGGTACAAACTGGTTACAAAATACCAGTACAAGCACATAAGTCAGTCTGCTTAAAACCAAGGGCAGGAGGAACTTGAAAGGAATTTGGATTTCCTTGGAAACCATTCAACTGGACCATATATTTTTATATGAACTTTAACAGTATAAATGTGATTTAGAGAGTTTGTTTTGATACGGGTGTATCTGATGAAGAATTTGATTTGAGATTGTCTAGTATGTATATTCATTACATACATAGATTTTTTTGTTCTGATGTCTGAGTGACAAATTTTACAAATACACTGTACTTTTTTATTTGAGAATAAATGATTGTTACGTCTTTAAATTTGAATGGTACCAAGTATTTCATATTCAGACAAGACAGGCATTATAAGGATAGTTACTGCAAAACTTTAGGGTGATTGGTCCATTTAATTTTGTACTTTATCTCAATGTATGCACTATAGGTTATTCTTAAATACAGATAACCATTTGCACGTCACTTGTGATTGTATATATAGGTCTATAAATTATACATATAAATCTACCATATAGAATTTTATACAAAATGGGGTCACTTCCCATTAAAATAAGTATTGGCATGACAGCCTTGTATGTCACTTCTGTGGTACATTTTAGAATACATGTATATCATTGAGTTTAATGAAGTCTACCACACATATCAACAGGCCGCAATATGTGTTGGATTTATATGGAGTTTTATAAAAAGGGGGGTTGTCATGGACGCCTGTATTCATTTAATACATTCGAGAATTTTTTTCCTTGCTCTGCCGGAAAGACCCGAGAAGTTGCGATGGATGTTCAACATGAACCTCAGCTGGTGACTTGGGTCATCGGATGATCCAAATGTTTTCTTCACTGATTGCTCCCTTCACAGAATGTATGAACTTTACTTTTATATTTTGCATCTGCTTATATACTAGACAAAGCCAACGATATCACAATTTTTATTTCGAAATCTTGAGACCTCAAACCAATTTAAACATTTTTAAAAAATAGTATTATATTAACAAAGTGTATAGACTTTTATTTCAACCAGAAGTTTTCGTCAAACGGTAGATCGGAGAAGCAGTCCATCTTCCGTCCGTTGACCAGCCTGTAGTAGCGAGCCTGACAGCCGTGGGTCACCTTAGTACAGCCCTCGTACTCCGTGGTCACTCCCGAGCCCAGGCTGACAAACAAAAACAACCATCAGTTAACAAAATTAACAAAAACGTGTTTTGCTTTCTCATTGGTAAATTGATTTAATAACAAATTTTCATGAAAACATTTTTTTTCAACGATGAACGATCGGCAATATACATATTTTACACAGTTGCATTCATTTGTGTAACTTAACCTAAACATTATCAAAAGTATTTGGAGAAAATAAACCCGGTGAAATTATTCAAATTCTTGAAATACTTGACGGAAATGAATGCCGATTTCCACCGATCTATCGCTCTTAAAAAAAGTAAATCTCTTCATCACAGATAAATTTTCTTTTAACTGTAATATTATTGTAGTATGGGCAATAAATTACCTGTAAAGAGATGTATCGGTAAACAATACAGGCACGTAGCATCAGGGGGGCCAGCCCCCCACTTTTTCTCGCAGCAACTAATTTTTTAAATCCCCCCCCTCCCCCACGGATTAGGATTTTGAAAATTTGGATGAGTCTGCCCCCCCCCCCCTACTTTAAAAAACGATGCTACGTGCCTGCAATATCAGATGAATTGGGGTAGTACTGTCGTATTGAAGTATTTTATAAAATAAGAATTCTCCAAAGTTGTTTAATAATTTAGAGCAAATTCCATGTTCAATATTTCGAAGATCTTTTTTTTCTTAATTCAAGTGAAATGAGAAATTAGCCCCTCTCCACCAAAAAAAAAACCAAAATTAACACTGCGACTTTTCATGTTACGTTGAATAAATCATTTGCACATTAAAGTTGAACAAAAAAATACTATATAATCAAAACTTTTTTATTCGACAATAATTCAATTTTGCTCCAATTAAGGCTCCTTAACGGGCCTTTTCACCAAAATTTGACGAAAAAAAAGCCATGAAATTTTTGTCATTTTAGTAAAAAAATAACATTTTCGTTAAAAAAAATTTTATCATGAAAATTGCAGCTCATATTGCTTTAAGGTAAAAACAGGAAAAAATACTCAATTACTGAATGATTTGTCCTTTTCCTCCACAATAAAGGATTTTCTTTTTCCTGGGATATTTTAGGCGTTTTCCTTTAGGGAGGGTGGAATTGTTAACTTATTTTTTGAGGGAGTGACTGGGATGTAGTTTATGAACTATAGGAATGAAAAAAAATCCGTTATTTGACTTTAGAATGTCGATGCTAAATCCTTTATGAGAAAGTTGCATTTCATCCTCACTCTTTTATTAGCTGATGTGCATTTGCGATGTTTTCTTTTTGCAGAAAAAAGCCCCATATTAAGGTCATAACAAGAAAACACGCGTTTACATCAAGTTGAACTTAGCTTAAATGTTCAACATCTTTTCTCCTTTAAACCACATTTGTTACTAAATGGGACAATTGCATTCCATTTTAAATCTTCTGTATGACATTGTTACTTTGTGAAATTTAGATTCTTCAACTAACAATACATTTCTAATTTAGGAATACATGTATAAAGCATAATAACTGTTATATAACATAACACGGGCTATTTATTTAAAATGAACCAACTAGACAAAATTTTATGTAAAAAAGTTGAATTCGTAGCAGTGACTAATGTTTTCAATTGATCCAATGATATTTGAAATGAAGAAATATATGAAGCCAAAAAAAAAACAACAACAAAAATATGATCAATGCATTTAAATTTAAAGTTTTAGGTACTTCGCTACCCCCACCCCCACCACCAATTTAATTCTATCAATTTACCTTAATTAAATTTTACCTGCTCCTTAAAAGTGGTGGGGGGGGGGGGCTCCTCCAAAGTTCAATAATTCTCTATTTCTTGAAATTTTAAGAAAAGTGGTTGTTGCGAGCTGCCCCCCCCCCCAGCCGATGTTGAGGCATATCTTAAGTTCTGTCTTAGGGAATATCTTAAAATTAGGAGGGCTCTTTATGTCTTCGTCTCTTGTTTAAGATCCGGGTAAACGCGTATACCAATGCGAGTACACCCATCCCCCAACACACTTCATTAGCTGTTGCTACAATTGTACATTGTACATATTATGAATACGACTTACATAACGTAAGCGATTCACTCAGTGTGTATACTCACGTGCAGCATGACGGATAGAAGAATTTACAATTACACCTCTCGCAAACATCATCGAACTCCATAATACCATAAGACCACTTCTTCCCCCGGTACGAACAGTAAAACGTTAGATGCATTTCTCCCCCCACTGAAACAAAACGCGGGAAATTCAAATGCAGACTCTTCTCTGTTTTAAAGGGACTTGGGTACGATTTGAGATCAAAAATTTAATTTTTATATTTTGAGTAGAAAATGGTTACCTGGTGCATTTTAAATGATTGATCAAAATATTGAATGTTTAAGTCAAGTTACAAGCGAGATATAAAGGTAAGAATTGGTTGTTAGTGTAAACAAAGCTCGAGTCTTATAGCTGTTTACAATATACATGTATGTAATGTAAAGAATTACCATTTCTTAGACAAAATGGCATGTAAAAAACAATTTAAACTAACTCAATATCTTTATAGATACTAGTATCAACAAAAGAAAGATACATTTGAATAAATCTTGCACCAATACCACACATATGTAAAAAAAATTTACAATATTCGAGCTTTGTTTACAAAACAAAGAATTATGAACTCTGTATCTTGCTTATATATAACTTGATATTTGACTTTCAAATTTTGACATAGCATAGTATAAACAATGAAAATGGAAAAATAAAATTTGAAAATTTTAAGTCAAATCGTGTCCAAGTCCCTTTCAGGTGCTTTATCAAACTCATGATCTGTATATTAAGTACTGTATATCTTTTACTAAATATGATTTCACGAACAAAAGACCAATGTTTTATTATTATTGTTTATATAAAGACCAATGTTTTATTATTATTGTTTATATACAACTTAACTCGATTTAAATACATGGCATTTTCAAATACGACACGTCTGAAAGAGTCGGGTGAACTTTTTAATACGCAAGTATCGATCGAAATCAGTGTATATAAATAAAATCACCGAAATATATGCAGCTACTTTTGTATCTATCAAAATCAGTTTATATAAATAAAATTCCCGAAATATATGCAGCTCTTGTAAAACAAATATCAATGTAAATTATGATTTGAAAAAAAAATGAATAGAACTTGCGAATTTTTTTTAGATAATTTCCATATCTATGTACTTTAACTTATTCGAATTTTGATAAAACTGATCACGCAACCAAATTTACTTAGTCGAATTATACCACAATTTTGGATATCTTTAGCTTTCAAAATTGTTTATGAATTAAATGATCTTATTAAGCAAACTGATTTCTCGCGGAAAACAGCAGTAGTTTTATTAATTTTTAATATACCGGTACATGTAACTGTTACGAAAATTAATATAGAAAATATAAAACACAGACTATCAAATCGGATACCCCTTACCTTTGTCAATTTTAAACTTCCCAATCGATTTATCAACATGGCAGGAAGCATCAGCGCTCCAACATAGATACGACACACAAATAAGGAATAGTGTTAGTAAGCTTCGTGAACCCATTTTCTGTGACTTGTGTTGGTATGCCTGTTGATGTGTCCCTTTTTAAAGATTCTTGCATCCATTGATTACTAATATACTGACCTTTGTCTGTAATATATCATCAGTCTTATAATTTGCCCTTTTCTTTTAAATAAATCTTTTATGTAACATGTGGGGCACAATCTATCAAAGTGTTTGCGCAAGTAAATGATTACGTACCCATAAAAACCATGTCTCTTAAAGTATGATTTACATGATTTATATGCTGTCCTTTTTATAATTCACTAGCTAGCGATGGTTAAAAAAATCTGTAATATTAGTATGTGAATTTATCTAAAAAAATTGTTTTTTTATATTAAATCTGAAATCGAAATGAATTGATTCTTGATTATTACAAGTAGAGGCGTTCATTATCTGCACATTTTTTTTTTTGGGGGGGGGGATAGAGGGGTTGGGAGTTGAGATCTTTAGGTATTGATCGGTATATATTGAATGTGAGCCAAAAGTTTCTTTTTACAATTAATGCAAAAATAAAGCATACACATTAGATGAAACACTCGACCTGTAATCGAGTCTTTATAGTTTGATTTCCCTGACGCAAACAGTACTAGTGGTTTTTTGTTTGTGTGTTTGTAAATTGGGTTTTAAGGACTTGAATGCAATAAATCTCTTTACTTATAGTCGACAAAATACTAGTTTTTTTCTATACCAATTTTTATTCGCGGCGACTTTATTTCGCGATCAACTGCCGATATCAACTGGTTCGCGACGACTAAAGTTCGCGACCAAGTCTTATCCAAACCTGTATTGTTTTAAAAACTATAGACAAAGGATCGGCTCGCGGCGAGATATATTCGCGACTACAAGGCTCTCGCTAACCTCGCGAAAATTTCTCGCACGCGAATAAAAGTTGGTTTACAGTATAACGCACCTCGTTATGATGTACAAATAGTTACAGAAATAACATAACACAATACTATTTAGTAATATATAATTTCATACAAAAAAAAAAGAAGAATTAAAAAACAAAAAATATAAGCACGCCCGGTATACTCAAAATCCTAGCCGGTCATCGAATGGAAGACCCGTATGACAGTTAATTTTGATGCCATTCACAAACTTGTAAAACACTGCCTTGCATCCATGATACTCCTTCATACATCCATCAACGGTGACCGCGCCAGCGACATTCCCAGAACTACAAGACGAACAAATAAAAATAAACATTCCGACATCTTATATGCAATTTAATGTAAATATCAGACAAATTACTTATTATCATTACTATATAATATAATATTTTGTAAATCAATTTATTGACATAAATTGAAGCATGTAGTCGAAAAACCAAATTCTGGAGATGTAAAAGATGTATAAATGAAGATAAACCTTTGTGTTAGTTTCCATTTTCATTCATTTTTAAGAAATTTCTTAATTTTCTGATATTTTTATTTGTATTTCTAAAACTTTTGTCATCTATAAACTGTATTTTTTGTTTACTTTATATACGTTAAAAAACCCCTTTTCTTCTAGAGTAATTTCTTTCTAGAAATACAAGATCTTTCTTATAAAAAAAAAAAGAAGAACAAGAAATAAACAAAGTAATAGATTTTGGTCACGGATTTTTTTCCATTACCATCCTTTTAGGGCCGAGTAACCGCGGTTGACAGTTGACATCCAATATTTATGATATTAAGGGGTTTTTTTCATACTTAATTGGTAAACACTTACTCGCAGCATTCCATGACATATCCAAAACAAAAGCATCTTTCGCAAAATTCAGGAAATCGCATCACCCCGTATGACCATTCTCTACGGTGTTTGGAACAGTAAAATGTGATCTTCAAAGTTGAATCTGAAATAGAAAATATATTGCCATATTGTCCAGTATATTGGTGATGATTTGATATGCAAGAAATGTAAATTAAATAGAGAGATCAAAATGGTAAATAAAAAAAAATATCTGTTGAGGCAAAAATTGTTTGTTCTATTCAAATTTGTATGGGTTTAATTCAAGCATTAAACGAATTTCTCTCTCTCTCTCTCTCTCTCTCTCTCTCTCTCTCTCTCTCTCTCTCTCTCTCTCTCTCCTCTCTCTCTCTCTCTCTCTCTCTCTCTCTCTCTCTCTCTCTCTCTCTCTCTCTCTCTCTCTCTCTATTCCCTTTTGAGAAGTGGACAGACATAGCCTACATGAATGTAGCTTATGCCTGTCCACTTCTCAAAAGTGAATACTCTCTCTCTCTCTCTCTCTCTCTCTCTCTCTCAAATATCCATATTAATACATCCTTTACTTATTAAAAAAAAAAAATAAAGCTTTTTGATGGTCTTTTTTTCTATAGACATCGTCATCAAGTTAAAAAAAGCACCCTTCTTTAGTTATATGCAAATGCAATATGTCACCAGTAAAAAGTTGCTTAGGTGATTCGTTATTGTTTTTGGAGCTAGACCAGGGGACGAACGTAATCAAGTTCAATGACGAATTGTTTCGCTACAACCAATCAAGTAACAGTTCAAATACCTGTGAACTAGTCTTTGATTTATCATCTGGTCGCCAAAGGTGTGATATTTAAAATAACCTCTCATTAATTGTTGAAGAGACCATTCGTCATCCACAGATCACGCACAGTGTGCTTATACAATATAAAGAGTACGTGTTTGATGCATTGGACTGGATTTTTCTTTTTTTTTATAATTCAGACTATTTTTTTAACTAATGACTTGCCGTTAAAGTGACAATTAGTTCTCGATATTCGAAAATAATTTGTTCTCTAAATCAACGAATATTAATGCCCACCAATATCATAAACAATAGAGAGTGTTTTGGTAAATGCTTTTCACTTTTTACTAATTATAATACCGTAAAGCATAATTAATTACTAAATTAAAAGTTCAACATGCATCCTCAATGTTGTCATGGATGCGATATATATGTTTCAATATTAAGGAGTCTGCATGGTCAAAAATTAAACATCAGATCAACTTTAAAATTTTAGGTATGGTTTTATAGCCATAAACTACATGTATAATTTAGTAAAGAAAAAGTCTTTAAATTTAAAAATTTCCCTGTATCTTTATACGATGCTTTCTTTCAAAAGGAGATTGATATAGCCTTTAAAAAATGGCCCAACCATCCGCCCCCCCCCCCCCCCCCCAAATGACCTAAAAATGGCTCAACCATCTGGCCCCCTAAAAACTATTGACCTACAGTGTGCAATATTTATTCAAGTCTATGATAAAATTTCATAGATCTTTCTCTGAATAATGCACCATCATCATAACATATGTAGAAAGTATATAGAAACCAACGCAACATTTTTTTTTTTTCAAATAGGTGATTTATATAATCTAGATGAAAGAGATATTAAACAATATATTTTCATTGTTTGGTTTGAAAAGTTAAACGTTATCTGGTACTATTATTTAAAATTACCTTTTATGTTGTTTTTTTTTTTTTTGTAATCGCATCAATATGACAAAATAGATCTCTATATAACAAATTAAGCGTTCTGTATCACAAACAGAGCATTAAGCCTCTTGATATAAAAAAAAATGATATATTTAAATGATTCCCCAGAATAACATTTCAAAATAAATGGTACTCATCTTCAGCCACTAATAGATAAAAATTACACAATCTATGTTCTCTGGGCATTTGAGGAAATCTTCCCATCTTGGTCTTCAACAATTAAGATTGTAAAAACTAATATGTTAAGTATATATCTATGTCAAAAACATTTTGAAGTGATAAAAAAATGCAACATGCCTTGAAAAAAACCAATGAAAGCAGTTAATGTTTTACAATAAGGCATCTCACTCCTCACGTTTTGATTTAATTGCGCAAATGTTCATTATATTTTAAATAAATATGATTTTATAATCCTCACAGAAAGATCATCATTTTATAATTACAAAACATTCATAAAAAAAATCCATTTGAATTCAAGAAACAAACAAGTTTTGGTGGGAACTATTTTCTCGTGCGAAAGGGGGTTTTTTTTTTGACGAAAATGACAGAAACAAGCAATTTTATGAATTTTCAAAATACTTTTCTTTTAATTATACTTTATTCATTATCCACATTTTTAACATTTGATAGGTTTGTGACATGTTCTATAGGTCCTGTGTGACTTTTACAAAACAAAATTTTGAGAGAATAATAGACGTTTAGCATATAATAATGCAAATATATAGAAAATGTCTGCATTTTTGAAGCCAAATTTTGCGAGAATTTTACCTTTGAAGCTATATATCTAAAATTTGACATCACTGACACCCATGTTTTATTATGTCAAAATGATACTGAATATATATCTAGGCAAACTGGATTAATCTTATATTCTTGATATTCCATATGTTTTTATTTCAAGTCAAATTGTAACTACTATAGAAATTGTCTATTTTAAGTGCAAAAAGGTCACCAAAACATTTATACAGCTTCGTACAATTTTTTTTTCGTAATCCCTCTAATTAGTGTGACCATTGTGCAAAATTAAAAACAATATTTCAAGAAAAAAGTTTGCATAATCAAAAATACTGACAACAAATTTATCAGGCTGAAATCGCATTTTAGGTGCAAAAAGGTCAAATTAAATTGGCCATAACTCAGAGACTCTGACCTCCCATTATTATTTTTTCATTGGCTTCACATGAGCCGTACTTGCGGTCTTCACGTGGAGTATCGTTCCACCTACCAATATCTATAGGGACTGTTTGTAGTTCTATAGTATATTTAACAAATATATGTACAGTCTATTTCCTACCTGCTTTAATTGATTTACAGATTGACTAATTATCAAAGTATTGTTCTCCTCATACACGGATTTGTGTGTAGAGATTATATAAAAATGATGAATTATTGTTTATATATTTCGTTGTCACCACCATACAATATATTCGCTATTATATATACAAACATGGTGGGTCTTAATTATTACAGGCTCCTCATTTCTCATTCTAATTACGTCAGTTATGTAGAAAGATATGAATAAGCATATCTGGCAAAAGTTTACACCCCCCCCCCCAAAAAAAAATAAATCAAAATCTCTATGTTAACATGGAGAAAAAAATTAAGCAATTTAATTAAGACAGTTTGTGAACTTACCTCTGTCAATGTGATAATTTGCGAACTCTTTTTTACATGCGCCATCGCTAAAAGTGAAAAGTAAAACAAAACAGATGAAAGCCAGACAGGACGCTTTGAAATTCATGTTGCTGTAATAAAAATACAAAAATAGTTCTCACTTTATAAATCTTTGAGAATCTTTGTTGCGGAACATATCTGTCAAGCCAGCCACGTACGGTTCTAAATAAAATGTAACATGTATTTTGTTTTCATCATCAATCAAACATCAAAGACGCAGAATTTTAAAAAATCCAAAAAATTAAAGGTCGTGGTTTTTGAGATAAAGGACTACGAATTTTGGTCATTGTTCCCCATGGGTACTTACAGAGGTCCGCCTAGAGTCGGATTTCAATTTTTTTTAAATTTTTTTTTTGCCTATTCAATATTTCACGCCCAATGGGTGAATGTCTTGTGTTACATATCAATTTGTCTGATAAGTTAAAGGATCATGGTCACGATTTTGGTCAAGTACTATTTTTCTGCTTTTATTATTTACAATGCTTTAGAAATACATTTCAAATGATCAAATGAAATTTTAGAATCAGTCATTTAGTTATAAGTAAGATACAAAGCTCACAATTCTTTGTTATGTAAACAAGGCTCGTGCCCTGTTTTTGTTTACATAGGTTCAATTTACCAGAAAAAAAATCATTTTCAAGCTAATTTGTCTATCTTCTTTTTCATTTTGAGCGTTAATAAATAGTTCCTAACGTTTAACACATTCATTCAAGGTTTAAAATTGGACTTTTCACTTTAACATTCAAAATGTAAACAAGAGCTTTGTTTACATAGCAAAGAATTGTAAGCTCTGAATGTAACTCGCTTATAACTCAACGAATGACATTAAAATTCTGGTTGCATATATAAGAAATGCTTTATTTGAGCATTGTAAACATTAAAATCGGAAAATATTTTTTGACCAAAATCGTAACAATGCCCCTTTAAGGTCCTATTTTAAAAGAATGTAGCGGGTTGGCAGTTTTTGACATATTCACACTTTCATTAAATTGTGCTCCTTTTCAATGTTAATTTTACTAAATTGACTACAACGTCTTACATGGGAGTGGAGGGTTTATTCAAAATTCAATTTTCTTTACTGGTGTTATTTAAGAAAATATTTGTTGCGAGAAAGCTCAGAGCGGGGATATGCTGCCCCCCCCCCCCCCAATACATGCCTGCATTGTGACACCATTTATTCAAATAAATTCTGATTCGTTTTGTCCCCCCCCCCCCCGAAGCTACGTGCCTGCACTAATTTTTAGCGATTGTGAGCGAATATACTGGGTTTGTGACTGTTTGAAATCTTTTGCGAATGTTTCATAGAAATATATTTTAATTACACGTGTATAATATGTGTTTTGTTTTTGCTCTTTAATTCAAACTTTTAAAATTCTATTTTTTAAATTGAAATGTTCCTGTTTGTGGGACAGTAAATCAAAATAGAAATTACTGCCAATATATTCGATGTATGGTAATATATATTTATTTTGTTTTATTTTCATTTTACTGCAAAAAACGTGATATTAAAAAAATACAAGTACTTACAATTCTTTAAATATAGCCTTTAATAGCTTCTAATAAAATATTTCTTGCCTGCTTTACCAGTTTACACGAATTCAAATTTTACATGTTACCAATGGATGTAGATCCATTAACGATCGACTCTTTAGATCCGCTCCTCGTCACATGTTTAAACTGTAAATATGTAGATTCTGAAACTACTAAAAGGAAATAATACACCAGGTTAATTATTATTAGCAACTGTTTGATCTCTGAAACATAAAATTTATAGGATATATCACTGAATTTGAAGCCAATTTTGCAATGTTTGAGATATAACAACCTTGACCTATTTTTAATAGCCTTGCGCAGTTCGCTATAACCAGAGAGAAGATATACACATTGACGGAAGTCATTCAAGAGAGAAATTAAAACAATTCTGGTGAAAAGGGGCTACCGGTAGGTAAGATTATTGTTAATTTTTACTTTTTAATGAATTTGACTGAGTGACACATAACTTTTCCATTCAATTTTGCCGTGAATCAGACCACTGATCGAGTGTGTCCCGGCCGACATGATATGGTCGAAGTGTCATAATGAGACGACTTGTTTTTGTTAATTATACGTCTTTTAGAATACTATCACTGAAATATTTTGTGTTATTTTGTTGAATTATATAACAACAAACAAATTTACTGTCATGTGTAGGGATGTAACTTGGCCACGTGTAGAGGATTCGGGACAAAATAAGGCCACGTGTTTATGTACAAGCGAGCCATGTTTTGTCGACTAAGAAGCACATGGTCGTAGACTTGAAGGGGGGCTGTGGGTTACTCGTTAAAAGGACCGATCCCCTCTCATACAAATGTCTTTTACTCTCCAAATTCATTTAAACAGGCCCCAAATTGATTAAATTATATTTCTGAACAAGGAGATTGACACTTATCGAAAATATGTTTGTTTATATATCTTGTAATTTGGACAGGTCGTCTACATAATCGTCAGTCTGTCTCTAAATCGACAGCAGTTTTTATCTTTTATGTGTTAAAGTTAACGTATATTCTAACTTTATTTTACAGTGCCATTGAGTTTTATTTTTAATATACTATGATCAATATAGGGCCTACTTATAAGTTTCAAACGAATGAAAATGATTATTCGGTCGGGTTGTATGCGCATGCGTAACCATATGACAGGTGAATGTTCAACATTTTTCAACATGTTCAATCTACGATTATATAACAAGAAGGCCCTGTAAAAATATAAAAAGGAATCCAAATATATGTACATCCAAAAAAAAAAAATAAATCAAGAAATACCACGCTCTAGAAACCTTTGATTTTTTGCAATTAAAAAAATATTACAGGTAAACAAAAA
The DNA here is from genome assembly GCF_963853765.1 of Magallana gigas. Lineage (NCBI taxonomy): Eukaryota > Metazoa > Mollusca > Bivalvia > Ostreida > Ostreidae > Magallana > Magallana gigas. The sequence goes on from NC_088854.1 coordinate 37,594,251, forward strand.
AATGATAAACCTATCCCCCCTCCCCATCCCAAAAAAAAAAGATATTAATTATGTCTATATTTTTATGTACGAAATAACCTTGTTTTCCTAGATCCCGAAGAAATCTTAACTTTAAAAAAAAATTCAGTTTGATATTTATCATATTGATAATAATTATTAATCATTTGATATTAAAAATACATCACAAAGAAAACTAAATCATATTACATTAATATATATAGCTATTTCTGAGGGGAAAAAAACTTCCAAAAATGCAGCAGAGTAATTTGAACCTAAACCTGGCTTAATTACCATTGTCAACCAATTCAGCTACATGCACCGTATAACCATGTACTTATATGTACATTGATTATTTTTTCCTCGTTGAACTGTATAACTGTTTTTACAGGGATGGATCCAGCGGACCCAGACAAAAAGGAGGTCAGGCGACCTATGAATGCTTTCCTTATTTTTTGCAAGAGACATCGCTCAATGGTCCGAGAAAAGAACCCGAATCTCGACAACCGCAACGTCACTCGTATCCTTGGCGATTTGTGGGCAAACCTGAAAGAGGATGAAAAGATGCAATACACTGACCTAGCTAAGCAGGTGATTAAACATATTGTATTTATGAATGTCTGTATGTACTAGGAGTTCTGAGATACAGCAGTGATAGTTTGTCATGCCTAATAAAATGATTAATAATTATGTAGTTTATACTGTAAAAAAAAACATGTTAGAAGTGCTTTTCGGGAATTTATGTGGATATTAATTCCTCTTGTTTGATTTAGGAATCTACTATGTAGACTACAGTAGATTCCTAAGAGAATTTGTTGTTTACAGTTTGAGAGGTTAGGATATGACTTCAATATTAAAATAAAAATATATACAAGAAATAAAAAGTGGACTGTATTTATGCAGATGTAGTAACTATATTTCAGACAATGAATTTACCTTGTATCTGTTAATTGTAGTACAAGGATGCCTTCATGAAAGCAAACCCTGACTACAAATGGCATAACCCAGAGAAGGGCATGCACCCGACTGGTCTCCTCCCCCGATCACCAACCAAAGAAGGCTTGGACTTCACAAGAGCTGATCAAACCATCACTCCTGGGAAACTGGCAGGCAAGTTTGTGTGTTAGTACATACAGTAAAACCCGTTTATTACGAACACGGATATAGCGAATTCTCAGATATAGCAAACTTTTTTTAGTCCCCGGTAAAATTCTTAACAAAACTTTTAAAATTTTAAAATTTAAAGATTTTACGTTTATAACGAATTCAGATTTAACGAATTTATGGATATAGTGAACTGATTTTGAGTTCCGTAGAGGTGAATTATAACTACTATAACAAATAATAAACACCTTTATGACGAATTATGGATATTACGAAGTAATTTCATTGGTCCCTAGGACTTTGCTATAACCAAGTTTTACAGTACGAAATTTCAATGAATGAGCACTTTCTAGATCACTTGACAGTGTGTCACAGACATGATCTTTTGCCAGAATCATATATAATGAACATATTAAATGAACATATAAAATGAACATATAAAAAGTTGCCATTTTATATCAGGTTGCACAGATCACATATTTCAAATGTGAAACTTGATATCTGTGATTGTGATTTGTAGATCCCTCTAACATGGGAGGGTTGAGCCTCCTATTTATGGCAGGACAGCAAAATGCATCAAAAGCAGCAGCAACCAGCCAGACCCTGGATCTGTCCAGAGAGAAGGTAGGTATAAAGAACTGATACAAATGCATATTATATATACATGTGCATGTACTTAATTACATTATATGTACCTGGTAATACAGTAATCAACATGCATCTTCAACAATTTAAAACTTAAGAAAAAAAAGTTTAAAATGATTAAGAGTACAACCAGTTTCCTTAAAAAATATTCATGAGATCATCCATAATTTAATTGTTCGTTAAAGTTATTATAGTGCATGCAATAAAATTCTAATTCTGTTTTTATTTAATAAGGTGACTAGGTTGGACTCTGGACCAGCACTTTTGCCCCCTGGTCAAGGTGTGAGTGGAATGGAACAAGGTCTGCAGGGTAATGAAAAAGAGGACAAAAATACTATGGTAGCCAGTGGGAAGATGGTAATGGACTCCATCATAGATCAGCTCTACTACTCAAAATCTGACACCTCCTCTGAATTTGATGGTGAAGAAACCAAAAAAGGAGTCTACACATCTCTGTCTGATAAACCGAGTGACAAGTCATTGTTACATGACCTGTCTGTATCTAGAGATGAACTGGAGAGGAAATTACTTCTGAACAAGCAGCGTGGCAGTAGGGCAGGGCTGGACATTGCTAGGAGTAATTTTGTGGATCCTAGGAATGCCATGATCACAAACCATGCAATGATGAAAAGCCAGATGTTGTCCTGGTCTGGATTCAAAAGAAAGAGATGTTACTCTGAAGGTTTTAAGGACACTCCGGAGATGAGCACCCTGCAGCCATTTGACAACCCTTATTACAAGAAGGGAGACTCCAGCAGTGACATTGTAGATGAGGATGGAGAGGGAGACGGAGATTTTCAGCCAGTGAGGAAGTCCAAAAGACGGAACAGGGGACAGCGATATCAGGAGCTGATTAACGAGGGAATTATACAGCCCTCGAAGGACAGACAGACAAACTCCAAGTCCCCGGAGAATTCCCTCAGTGGGGAGCCGAGGGTAGTCCAGAGAGAGAGGTGAAAACAGTGGTCACAGAAGACCCATATCATATGTTATGCTAGGTCTTATCTAGGGTCAGTGGGTCTGTAAAAGAGGTCATTATTGACGTATAGGAAAATGGAAATAAACTAGTTTGATTTCATACATGTACATGTATGTTGCACCATAGACCATTTTAACAAGAGCTCGGACTTTGGTTAGTTGTGTCAAACACCAATGTGACGTAGGTCTGTCTATTTCATTGCTAGCCACTCAGCCATGGTTTTATAAATCAACAAGATTTGTCTGGCTTTTGAGATAATACTACACAATTGATGCATATTTCGCTTGAAACCAAATCATTTTTAACATGTTTTGACGCAAGGAATAGACAGCTACGCCCTACTGAAAGTCCAAGGTCTTGTTAAAATGGTTCTAATTTCAATTCATTAAGGATTTTTCCTCAGATATTTATAAATGTCATAAAAAAAAAGTATTATTATTAAATCATTATTGTATTTTTTTTTACTTTATAGCTATTCTAATTTTTAATAATTGATATAGGTAATTGTAATAGTTATACATAAACTTCTTCAAATATTTACTTTATTTCATATTAATCTAGACATTGATATTGCATTGTAGGACTTAAGGGGACACTTTATAAAAAATTTGTTCACTCAAACTATGAAGCATAAATTGAAAGAAGAATAATACATGTATTTATGTACATTCCTTAACAAAGCGGGTTTTTGATTAAACTTGTGCTGACTGTTTTTAGTGAGTTTAAGGAGGAGGAGCACTTGGATTTAAACCGGAGAGAACACCTGAGGTTCGATGTGCTATCTGTCTATCCGAGACAAATAAGAAAGAGAACACAGTCCGAGTCAGAGAAAGTCCGACTTGAAGACAGCAGCAGATACAAAACAGGGTAAGTTCAGTAAAATTCAAACACATTTGGACTTCAGTTAATGAGAGGCTGTTGCCTTTTATCACAGTTTGATCGCTATGTAAAATATTATTGTCTCACCTGAAAATGCATGCAAAGTGGAGAATTTATATTTTAATGGAAGATGTGTCCATTTTGGTAGGGACTTTGACCTTGAAGCCCACATTGCCACCTTGCCAGCCTGTTCCCTGGAGAAGGTGGCTAAACCTAAGAGGACTACCCCTAAACTAAGGAGCACGTCTGAGAGTCGTGCATCGTCAGTCAGCAGCGATAGCTGCTCAGGTGAGAGTGCACTGAACTGTAACCACAGGATCTTACTTCACACAGGAACAAGAACTATAACATTGTTGTGATGAAATAAGTTAAATGAAGAGTACAAGATTTTTTTATAATGAACAGTGGTATGTTAAATGATAGAGCGTTATTTGATGTCTAATAAAAGAATACTGTGGTTTCATCAATATTCATGGGCATCAATTTTCACGAATTTTCTGGATAAATACAATGTTTTAATGTATGTAATGTTGTATTATAAGAAATTGCATTTCAATGAAAATTTGATTTCATGGATCAACTCAAACAACAAAATCACCAAAAAGTTAGTTTTCATTGAATATTGATGAAACTACGGTACAAAGAAGGTATGTTGGTACTTTAAAATATTTTATACTGATGAAAAATAAATGTTGCTTATTCTTTATTCTCAGCAACTGAAATTAAGCTGACCATACCACCTCACTTAAAAGTGAAGGCAGAAGACATTCCGTTTGGACCAGTCATAGGCAGCAAGAAGAGGAAGGCCCGAAAACACTCCATAACACATCTTATGCCCGTCACTGCAGAAAACAAAGGTAAGTGTGTGGATTCCATAAACCAAATACAAAATACAATTACAGCTGGTTTTATGGTCAGATCAAAGATCATGCTTCCCGAGAGGTACAAAATTTACCTTGTTGTTTAAGTTAGAAAATATTGTAATTTAATTTTAACTTAAACAGCGGGCTCTCTTGGTTACTTATTCAGAATACGAATCCCAGATACTGCTAATAATAAATCTATTGGCAAAGTGAAAAAATCAATTGTACGGTATTTGTGTCTTTTATCATTTGTGTTGACAAGACAGGTTTTGTTTTATAGATAGATTTTTTTAAAATGCATTAATGGTTTCTCTTGCTATAAACATTGGTGAAATTATTTTCCAGGGGAAGAAAGTGCAAGAAACACAAGCAATTCAGATGAAAAAAGTCAAAAGCCACTTGATTGTGAAATCAAGGACACCGAGAAATTTACTGGAATCAAGAAACCAATTGAAAATACAGACATTCAAAATAACAATGGCTCATCTGACGCAAATTTCATTAAAATTAAAACTGAGGAAAGCAATGAACACTGTGTTGAACAAGATGTATCTAAATCCAATGTGCTAGACTCTGTCTGTCAGCCACCAGACAGCCAGGGAAAAAATGTCACCCACGATCCTAGTCCTTGTGTTACAACTCCGGGAGACAGGCAGTCATTTCATATGGAAAAGAATGGTCATGTGCAGACTGAAATAGGAGGCACAGTCTCGGCAGGAATTGTTGAAAAGACTAGTCCATTAGGGATTTCAAACCTTGTGAAGAGCAGCATTTCAGGTGTGGATGAAATTCCTTACAGAGAATCTTCTGGTGAGGAGCCCGATAAATTGAGTGCCATGTGTGATAGTGATAAAGATCGTGCAGAAAATAATTCTTTGGACAAAGATGTAACAGAATCCAATAATGAACACTATGAATCTTTCAGCAGAGGTCAGGTGAAGGAGAAATGTGAAGATGACCCAGTCACTGATACAGATCCTTGTTGTCTGACCTCTGACAGCAAGATGAACTCTCAGGGCATATCTCAAAGTAGCCTGGGACAACCGTGTGGAAAGCAAGTCACAGAGGTTATCAGTTTCCACTTGGATGATTCAAGGGATGAAAGGTCGAAGGTTGCTATGCAGAATAACCCTCTGCAGACAGCTATTGTTAATTCTTAGCCCCCTTCCTGTTATAGGATTATATGTGTGAATGTGATGCAACATTCAAATATTTTTCAGATTAAGAACTGCATGTTTATGTACCGGTAAAATCAGATGAATATAGATAGTTTTCCCAGAACCAGTAGACTATATTTATTGGTGTAATAGTCTGTAAAAATAAAAACTTGTGTAGTATATGGAGTTTCAAACTCACTCTCTCTCTCTCACTTTCTCTCTCTCTCACACGTATTTAATATGAATCAATTGAATTGATTTAATCCATGAACTGGTATTTATTTGTTAATAAACAATGAAGTCTGCGTAATTAAGTACCACTTAACTCCTGTAGATTCCTCATTAAATGCCTAAAATTAATATCTGCGTATAAAAATCGCAAGAAGCACATCTCGCAAATTTTAAAATTTCACTTTCATTTTTCGGACAGATGTTATCTAAATAAAACTATAATGAAAATTTAGACTATGCGATGTTATATTTCGTGATTTGATGCAAAATGGTTGAATCGCAGAATTACATACTTGTGTTAAATATCTACAGAATCTACAGTATTGTAAAATTTTATCTTATACTCTATCTGATTTTTCCCAAATCTTTTGTTAATGATTTGTTATTTTGTATGTACATGGTAGAACTGATGGCACATTTATCACCACACTTACAACATGGTATGTAGTACCTTAGGTACTGTTGAAGAGTTTAAGTTGTGTACATCAGAAAGTTTGTACCCCATACCCCCCAAATTTTCTGTTGCCTTCAACAGTTGGTGTTGTTGTTATATGTAAACTTAAGATTATATGTTATGTTATCCCCAAATTCTTCAAGTAGCTATTAAATATCTGTTTGAATCAGCTTGTTGTGACCTATATATACATGTATATATGCAAACTTCACAGATCTATTGCAAAGCATCTTCACCCAGTTAATAGGTTGCTAATGATAAGTGCTAATGTTTAGTTAGTTATTTACATTTCCATTATGGTGCCATGTTTTAGAATCTTTTGCAATATGTTAAAATCATGCTTGTATATGTAAGTAATATTGAATTGATATTTAATTTATTGATTAAGTTCAGACATCAAAAAAAGTGGGTACATGATAAAAGATTACCTCCCTTGAAAAGGTACTAATAAAACAATAATATTAAATGTTAGATATTTGATATATTTGCCGCTATAATGTAAGAATGAAACTTTGAAATATTGGAAAATGCAGAAATGCTAAAATCACAATGGGAGTACATATGTACCATATACTAGTTACTGTGGTTTCATTAATATTCAAGGGTATCAATTTTCATGGATGAAGTGAAAATCACTGTTTCAAGGATACGTAAATTCGTGGCCAATGACCCTATCAATACAAAGTATAAGTAGACATTGCTGTTCAATGAATATTTAATTTCAAGGATAAACTTAACAACGAAATCAACGAAAATTTGTATTCAACGAATATTGATGAAACCACAGTAGTCTTTTTTCATGACCTAATTCCTTGTTTCCGTTCACTATTATGATATTGCCATTATGCACAATGTGCTATGTTCTATATATAGTGCTGCAGCACAATGTGCTATGTTCTATAGGTATATAGTGATGCAGTTGTCTGGGATTTTATTTTTTTGGGTCTTTTTTACTCCATTTGAATTTTTACATGTACATGTACCAGTAGTTTAACTTTTGAAGACCAGATTTTAATTATCATTCAAAGTTAATTTTAATATCGTATTTACAAATCTGTTATTATTGTTATGTTCAAATTGATTTTGAGAACACAAAACCATCATTGCCAATGTGATTTATAAATGTCAATTTTTTCAATTTAATTTTTTTTTATTTGTATTCTTTGTTTAAAGACAACAGGCCATATTCAATAAAAAGAAATATTGAGTAAAATTTGACAAAAGTTAAATCTGCCATGTAACCAAAATTGATTTAAATACTTTAACAAATTAAAAAATATGAATTCCTTTTTTCTTATTGATAGTTTTAAAAGGTAAACCATTTTTTCCTTATTACTTTATCTATGAAAATAACAATAATCGATGCTAATCTTTTGAAATTCTGGGAAACAATTTATATTCAGGTAAGATATTAATATAATGTTATGACTACAGTGATTTTTATTTATTGTTTAAAAAATAAAATAAAAAATTGTCATAGCTTTGGATTTTTTAGGTAAGGTGTTTATCAGAGCACATTTTTCCAAAATGGACCCTAAAAAGACTACATTTTGATTTTTTCTGATACTTTTTTGAAATTATCATTCAGTTTCAAGTTACCAGCTTAATAATATACTAATAGTGATTAATATGAAAACGATAATTCAGATTAAATTACATATACATGCATATTGCATAATTTAAATTAAATAGGGCTTTTGTTCATAAAATAGATGTTTTAAAATTCTGTTAATTGTATTCAACATGTTGTACATACAGTTATCTCTACTATGTAAATCCACAACTGTGTCCCTGGATTGATGCTGTTACAAAGATTTATTCATGACTTGAATATTCTTCATCATACTGATTAGTGATTGTCATTGTTCATGTCTACAAGCACGCATTTTGATTCTAAAGGTTCAAATAAATGTTTTAAAGTTGAGAATTTGTGTTTTGTGTTTGGATATTAATATTTTCAGTGTTTGCTCCGTTTCCTTTTGGAGGGATGGGATGCTTAGGTAAATTTTATAATGTACATGTATGGGTGATTGAGTTTCTGTGAAAGATTTGTCAGATTTAGATTTTAAAATGCCGCTTCCAAATCAAAAAAGAATATTCACTTTTTTTTGTTGAAAATCAAGATGTTACACATTTTCATGAATTAAATATTGCTATGATGCTATCATTAATTATTTACATAATGAATTGGTAGTTCGGTGATGAATGGAGATAAATCCCCTGCTCTGTGCATACTTCTTGTGGGATTTGTTTTGGATAAATACATATTGGCATTGTTGTCCAAACCGTTGCATCACTTGACAAGGATGAAATATGATCAGACCTAGGGCATTTATCATTGTGGTTCTATTTGATTTTATGCAAATTCTGTTGTTTTTTTTTCTTCTTCCAATCAGGGAATTGAGATTTGAGAACAATTTAAATAGAAACTCTTAAGGTATAGTTTGCTACTATTTATATTACGGTGCTTGACAATGCTAACAATTGTTTGAACATGAATAAAATATTGGTTGGCAGTCGGGATATTAAAAAAAGAAACAACAGTGAATTAACATCATCATTATCTACAGATTTCAATTTATTGATTGAGTTACAATGAAATATAGTGGATTTCATATGTATACCCAGTATGCCATTACTGAATTCTTCAGGGAAATTTTTCATCCCTGTTTTGTGACCAGTTATGCAGAACCTAGCTAGCTCAGACGATTTGTATTATCGGTTTTTATGATCAGCCACCTATTGTCCCAACCATCTGGATAATTACAGACCAGATCTGATGCTTTTATCTTATTTTGGCTGCAAATTAATACTTGGGAGCAAAAATGCAAGTTTGTTATGGGTCATTATGAAGTGCTCTGTTAGTAGATTATTTTTGTTTGAAATTCCATGATAATATTTTTGAAGATGGTGTAAATGTGTGTACCGGTACATGTATGTATGTTACTAAATGCATATTAAACCAAATACATTTTGTAGTACCAGTATGCCATATACCGCAATATATAATATAGCTATAATATAGTTATTTAAGGATTCAATGTGCAAGTCACATAGCAATTTAAGGTTTTTTTTCATGACTTGCACATTGAATATGAATACTGAATAAATTCAAAATGATACATACATAAAAATCTAAAGCCCAACAAAATTAATTCTAATTAAGGTTCTCCGATCCTCAGCCTTAAAAGTAATTTTTTTCATGAATATAGGTAACTACAGATTACAAAGCTCACCAAGACGAGGCAACATCTTTATAAGATCACCTTTATATTATATAAAAATCTTGGTTAATAGTCTTGAATACTCATCGATACTGTTTTGACATAATAACGTATATCATATGTTAAAAAATTGTTTGATTTAAGCATTGAATGCTTATTTTTGGATGTGGTTAGTCTTATGACACACTAAGCAGTACAGTCAAATTGAATACCGCGGGTTTGCGAGGTTTGATAATTTGTCTGCACTGCTTGGTGTGTCATAGGACCAACGACATCCAAAAAACAGTATTCATTTCTTATATTTATATTGATGTCTATTTGTAAGAAAATATTGTGTATTGCCGCTATAAAACCATTATTTGTGCTCTTATTCAGGGATAAGAAACATACATGGAACAGCCATATTTTAAAACATGTTATTTAGTTAGCTTCCGCAACAAAAAATATAGTGCGAGAAACTTCGTGGAGAAAAATATCTTTTATAAAGAAGTAGAAATATATTATTTGATTGTTTTTAAAAAATTTCAAAATTTATAAATATATGTATACAATATCGTACCATAATTTACAATACTATACATAACAATATCATGACACAATATCATATTATATCAAAAAATTTGATACAATATTTTATGGTATCAAATAATTTTTTTACAATATAATATACAATATAATATTGTATCATATAAAACAATAGTGTATCATATCATACAATACTTTATCAAAGGAATCATGTTAGCCTATATCATTTAATTAACAACAAACACAACCATCAAGCGAGTTTGAGTAAAGTGGGAGTCCTTTTTCAGCATCCTTGATAATAAAGATCAGGCTCTGCATCTGAGGCTACCTCTGTGATTCATTTATATTATAGTTAATTCAGTTATGAAAGCTATTATGTATAAAACATGTGACCTGTTCCAAAATCCTAGACCTCATCCAGCATCAAAAACTTATGGCTTATTTTCAGCATTCAAGCATGTCAAGTGCATACGTATCATTAGACACACCATCCTTTCAAGTTTGGTGAAGTAAGGACCAGTAATAAGATATTATTATCAGATCTAGAGGGCACCTGCTCCAAAAACTTTAACCTGCTTCAACCTTGGTGAGGATTGGAGATCGTTAAAATGTGGGCAAATTCATTTCTAAATCCATGTTCAATATACCATTGAACAAAATATTAAACACGGTATTAAAATATGACTTGCATGTGTGGGTGAGTTATGATTAAAAATTAATAGTGCATCCTAGAGTTCATGCAAGCATAACACCACTGAAAAACATCCATAGATACATATTTTGAATTCCTCCACTTGAGGAGGAGCTTCCATAATAAACCATGGACAATGTCAACAACAGCTGATGAATAATAAATTCAAGTAATGTAAGTTTATATAAAGATTCAGGTATGTATTAATAATAATATTCTATAAGATAAGCTGATATATAGCTTAATGTTTAATTGTGTGCCCAAGTTGCGTATTTATCATAATTATAATTAGTTCCAATTAAAATAAGTCAGCATTTAGGGGATACATTAGGGCACCATTACTCTAGCCTGTGACCTGTATAGGATAAGGAGGTGGATCGAACAGATCGACCACTTGCTATTAATTATGGACTTGCTTCTATGATATTAATATTTTTGAAATATCAAAAGTTAATAGGGCCAGAATACAATTGGCATACATGTATATGTTTCAATAATTCGTTAAAAATTTACTCAGTAAATAATTGCAAAGTAATGGAGTAATTTTAACTTAATTCATATATTCAGACTTGACAGTACTCTGGTATATGTACTGGTAGTTTAATATAAAATGAAAATAAAAGGAAGGAAAAATAAACATCGAAAACCATTTACATATTTTCATGACTATTTATTGAAGGCAAGTGATTAAAATCTCTCAAACTAAGGACAATGTCTTGCAGTAATATTGAAAACAAAAACAACCTCAAAATGAAAACAAAGGTATCAATTAATACTCACTTACTCTTCATATGTTGAAAATTATCTTATTAAAAAAAGATGTTCAGAATCCACTCTTTCCTAAAATTTTACCAGTGTATTTAAATTTGTAGAAAAGATGCAATAAAGAAAAGATCCAGCAAAATTATCAAGAGTATGTTTACATTTTCACTGCATGCAGTCTTCAGATATCATTTCTATCAAATGCACATTTCATACATACATAGTATGTGAATCATGAGGATCATAATACATTATACATGTAATAACATTTAGCTTGTAAATATTTTGTCAATAATCTAAATATGTATACACATACATGTAAAGGAACTAATTCATAATTTCTAGCTGATACAATTTATTTTGTGCTCAGAGTTAAAATGATAAAACAGGACAAAAACAAAACAAATGGACGGTTTGTGTTGAAATTGAATATCATGAATAAATTAAAACAGCTAGTTGAAAAGTATACAGCAATTTCCAACTCTTAGAGACTTCTTCACTGATTTTATAAAATAATTAAAGCACTGATCCAATAAAAAATTTCATAACAACAACTAAAAGAAACAGTTGTGAAAAAAAGTTCACAAATTTTAATATTAATCTTCATAATTTTATTTTAGAAAATTGTAAAAAAACTAAACAAGTAAACCTATAATTGCCAGCTACATGTATTTAAACTTGATATCACATAAGTTTGTGTGAGGTATTAAAAACTGTACTAAATTGTGTTGAATACATGTATCTTTAAAATACTCTGCTCAATGATAAAACAATTTTTTAAAAAGTTTATTCATGATATAATAAAATATTTAAATAAAATACCTATAGGTCATCTGGTATTTTGGAGGCGCACATGCAGTTGTTTTAATGTAAATATAAAATTTTGACTAAAATGTGTGTACAGTAATAAAAAGAGAAGAGTTGCCCTGGTAATAAAGGAAGCACACTTAACAAGCACATGTACTTATTTACAAATAATCACAATTAGGATACATGTGGACTTACCAATAAAAAAAAGAAAAGAAATGTACATTATTTATCAAAATCCAGTTTAAGCATTGGAAAGCTCCCCACCCCCCCCCCCCCCCCCCCCCACCTCCCCGCCCTTTATACGCATTCTATTTTTATTGACCTCAATTAAAAAAGTTTAACCGTAGTTTATTATCCTTGAGGTTAAAAAAAGGATTGTTACAATTCAAATCTCAAACATAAGTAAAATAAACTTTGACGTTAAAAAAAAAAATCAAATTTATTGGGGATACGATTCCAAACATGATATTTATAAATACATGCAGTCTGCCCATAATTAAGCGAGACCTTGTTCATAATAACAATAAAACTCACATGATGCCTAAAAATCACATATCACAGAATGCTTATTTTTTCTTGACAACTTTCTCAATATCTTTGTGATTCGAACTTCAAGTCTTATAATAAACAGTAATCATTACAAATCGGAAGGCTCTAGCACATTATAACACATTCATTCTTCAACACTAGCAATAAATTAGTTCTACTTTGTACAACTATCATCAAATTGTGTTAAGTTCATATGTTGATATATAATGTACAACAATTCCAACAATAACAAGTAATAAATGAATCATTGAATTTTCATGGGTTTATTCCTTCCATGAACAAACTTTACTCCATGTCAATTTAAGCTGTATGCTTCCTTCAATATTTAACCAGTTGTCACATACTTTGATTTCATTAATTGTAACAGTAAATAACAATATCATGTAATTTATAACAACCACAAAAAATTTAACTCCAAGTACATGTATTTACAACTCCATGAAAATGCATAGAATATAACTTTATTCTACATTTTTACCATAACAATGTAATTTTGCATAATATTTCTCAACTGAAATCCAATCTAAGAAATTGGACTGAAAGTCTGATAAGTCGTGCACATGTTCAATAACATAATATATTATACTGTTTTGACCAATATGATTCTAGGAACAAGTACATGTGTTCACATGTATGTAAACATGCAAATAAGACATTAGTTAAACGAAAATCAGGGAGAGGGAAAATGCTGATGAGGTAAAGTGGGGCAATGTAAACAGGTAAAGAAAGCTCAATTTTTTCTCCCAAAAAATAGTGAATTTTACAGTATTGAATGTGATAAATTCCCAAACCAGAATTTTAATGCTGACACACTTTTCAGTCCTGAACAGTAGAATAATGTTCTGATATCAGTCTTAGAAGCCGCTTTGATCATAGACGAGACGGGTCCATCACTCTCTCATAAAACAAGAGGTAGGCCTCCGAAGAAACTGCTCGACTAGCACTTGTAGGACTGACCCTGCGGAAGAACGAAATTGAATGAAAAAATACTGGGAAAAAAGGAACCTCATGAAAACAATAATGAAGTTTATTATACTTTAAAATAGGTGACCCTTATTTAACAATAAATATAACATACAAAAGCAGATTTAAATAAAACAAAAATTTTATCCATGGATTTTTTGGTTTTAGCAGACTTAAAAAAAAATATCATCTTTCAATTTTGATGGTTGCTTTTGAGTTCCATGAATGGTAACATATGTATAGTATAAAAAAAATAGCAGCATACCTCGTATCATTGAAAACATTCCACTCGCCACTGTAGGGGTGTTTACAGTTGGCCGTATAATGACCAGAGTGGACCCCACCACTGTGATTACTGACTCCATACAAGTTGTACAGCACTCGCTTTCCTCCTGTAAATATGGATAGTATTGAAATATATAAAAATGAGAGAGAGAGAGAGAGAGAGAGAGAGAGAGAGAGAGAGAGAGAGAGAGAGAATAAACATAATGAAGCACAAACCTTTCTCTGATGAGTATTCTGTCATGTCAAGGACTTGTGGAAAATCCACACATGTTGAAACTTTCTGGCTGTATCTGCCTTGACTGAATCTTTTTAAATCTATTTATCATTAAGGACAATCCATCTGGCCATGAAAAGCATCTTTTTTACACACACACATATATGTATACATAATGTAAATATGTGTATGTATTAATAAAGATTTTATCTAAAGATGTGATCTGATTGATACTATACTCTGCCCAAGATATTCTGGATTTACATTTGGCTTAATTACCTGATATTCATAAATACCTCAAGGTTCAAACGATGTTCATTCAAAAGTATGAAAAATTTCCAATATTCGCCCCTGTTAGCTTATCAGTTTTCAATACAATGCTAAAAAATGTGATGTCTACGGAGATTTTGTATTGCAGCAAGCCCGGATGATAATGTTGAAAAATTGCGTGATGCATTCCGAGTGTATTCCGAATGGAGAAAAGATGTAAACATTCCCCATTACAAATCTCTGTAAGGAATCTGTTTTCGTTCCTGTGAATTTTTCCGAGTGAAAGATGATAATGTGTCAATGAAATTATCTTGGAAAATATCCTTTTCAACTATTTCAATTGCACTTTCTTCCCAGGTATGTGTATTTTTATTAAAAATCGTCAAAATGTGCTGCATAAATATCTTGGGACAGGCAATGATATACCAGTAAAACAAATGTACATGTTTTACTTGTATGCACATCATTCTCCAGTAACTGGTTGATATTTTACTTGTATAAAGGATACGTAATACCAATATGGTAGGAAATCGTTGTATGGAAAACATTTTTGTGCATCTCATTCTCTTTTTACATTTTGAACAAGTCTGAAAAACAACAGAAACACTTAATTAACAATTCTACCTACAATACTAATAAACCCACTGAAATTTGTTTGTAGTAGAGCATGTACGTGTGCTAAATTTGAAAAATACAATTTCAATTGCTTACTGGTCTTTCATCTCCATCCAGTACTTCAGCCTTCATAAACGCTGTTAGGCACTGTATGATGCTTACATCATTGCGCATCTATTCAAAGCAACAAAAATAATCAGGAATCATTAAAAATCTCCAACTACTGGTAGCAGATATCAACAAAGTTGTCCAATTGCAAGTGTTTGTAGGGTGTTTTTTGTTTTGTTTTAGAGAACTGGTCATTTAGATGTACCTATAATTTTAAATGATAATCTGCAGCTATACTCACTTTAGGAATCGGCACTGATAAATCCCAAAACGGGTCAAAGGTGACGGAACGATGATCACAATCAAACCTCAATTCACTTTTCAGCTGCCCTACAAATATTTCTGTAAGAGAAAGCACACACACAATAGTAAATATTACTTTTCCCACTGTCCCTTCAATCTTCCCCTTCCCAGATATTAATGAAATAAAATGACTTTAAAACCATGCAAGTTTCAACTTTTTTGTCAGTTTAAAAATTTCTTTTGTTGTGCAAGTCATTGATAAATAGTAGACTGACACTAACCAACAATGTGACTGTTGTCATAGGTGAGATAAACTCTCCAATATTCTTTGGCCTTGTCCTGATCACTGGAAATAAAATGATAAACAATGTAAACTTCTCATAGTACAGTGGTGGTTTGAAAAACAGACTTCATTGTACTACATTTTAAATATTGACATGTACATATGTATCAAAAATAAAAATTATTGATGGACTAAACCCACAGAAATAAATATGCACGTCTTAGTACATACATAATTACTGCTTCAGTATTTTGTAAGTTACGGTAATTCATTAAACATGTTAAACAAAGAGCCTTGATAAGGGTTGTCATGAACATGTTTAAATAACTTCATGAAAAACTAGCATTCATACTTGCTGAAATCCTCATCCTGGATGGTGACAGGCTTAGGTTTACTTGTCACCTTATTCACATCCTCGTGAAGGCCTTCCAACAGATACCGCAGGAACTCCTGAGCGTCCTGCTGGCTGCAATACAGGTCATCAAGGGTCAGATACAATTTTTATTCAAAGCTAAATTATCTAGAAAGTAATTTTTAAAGTAACAAACAGAATTATTCATCACAAGCAGAATTTCACAAATTCCTGAACTCAAAGAGGAAATGTCTGAATTTGGGTCTTTGGAATTTGGTGACACTTGAGAATTGCACTATCAAGGGTCAGATGCGAATTCTTTTTTAGAAGCAAATTCTGATAAATATGCTAATTTCTTTAATTAAAAAAAAATAAATCCAGAAATCTTGATTATTACAAGTAAACATTCACAAAATTTACATACGCATATCCCATAAATCTTGGAGCAAATCTCTGAATTTGGGTCTTGAAGGAATTTGGTGACACTTGAGAATCGCTTCTTTCATTCCACATTGACTTCATCAAGTTGGCATAGGCTAAAACAATTTTAAAACATCAATAGAAAAAATAAACAAAACTTTTAAAAGCTTAAAACTTTTAAAAGATGAAGGTTTGAAGATTGGCCCTTTAAATAGTTTGCAAATACATATATATACAAAATAAAAAATATTCTTACATATTCACACTCTTTTTAAAAATTATTTCTTGGGGCCCAAAACCACATTGATTATCAATTTTAAAAAAGAGTTGTTGTCCTTAATATTTCTAAATCTTTCACCTATTTTTGAAGATAAAGGTAATAGGTGGTTTTTCTAAACATACCTGTGACAAGCTGGCCCTTCATAGAGCTAGTGGTGGTGTTTTTATCAAAAGTGAAGTCATCCCTCAGAAAATACTCCAGCAGAGGTTTGGTGTTGCTAAGGCACTGTAGTACGCTATTCATGAAACACTAGCCAAAGAGACAAAATATTTGTGTATCAGTGCACAGGACATAACACAAATGCAATATACCAGTAATAGCTTGATTCAACACCACTGATTCAAATAGGATAAAAGGTATCAATTTTTTCTTTGTTCTACGAAGAAGTAGCAAAAAGTTATATACTTGAACCAAACATAATTAAATACGGTAAAGTTTTTATTTTACCTTTTAAAAGAATGGCATATCAACATTATGAAATTTTTGATAGATTATAAAGACTCTTTTTGGAATGCGACTTACAGTATTTCCCAGGTTTCTCAGACCAACTTTTCCACCATTCATATGCTGAGACAAGTATCCCTGAAATAAAATTAAATTCATCAAACACATCCTCAAATAAAATGTAAACAGCTTGCACATCCACATATCCATTAAGCACATCCACAAATCCATTAAAAAAACATTTGAATGGGTCAATAATAATTTTTTTTCAATTTTACAGTACATTCCTTCTGATAACATGGATATAAATGTATAAATTTCATGCCACTCAAAAATCATTAAAACTAAATAGCTTATACATATATATATATATACATGTATATATATACAGCCTACTCCGGATATATTGAGATTCAGGGGACAATGCAAATTATTTCAATATATCCGTATTTCAATATAAAGCGAAATTGACTGACGTGAAGCCGCCATTTTTGAAAGTTCAGTCCCAATGTAAGCATAGAAAACCAAACCCGAACAAATTATTTGGTCATCATTTATCTATCACAGTGAACAGACTACATGAAATATTAGTCCTTCAAAGTTTGATTAAACTTATATCCGTAAGTTTTGTAAGTTTCATTTTGTTACTATCTTAAACCTCGTCATAATCTCCGATTGCATTCTTTTACATTTAAGAGAAAAATCACTAGACTCAAACGTTACCTCAATACATCCGTATATGTAAAAACAAAAAATTCAACAGTGAATAAATTTTACTTTTTAAAAGAAGTATAAAAACACACATGATGAGAACTTATCAATTAACACCGTTGTATATCATTAACCAGGCTGTCTGGCATAATTACTGTCACCAACCGTGACGACAGCCGTCTGGGAGTACTTCAATATAACCGTTATGAAAACATCTAATTATCACCTATAGGGACCGATCAGTGGCTTCAATATAAGCAAAATTTCAAAATAGCCGATTTCATTGGTGTGTTCTCCGAACGCCTACTTCTCAATTAAAAATAGTAAGTGGTCAAGGCAATTAAGGGGCCCTCTAAGGGGACACAGGTAGACTTTACCTGTATATACTTTGGAACACAGGTAGACTTTACCTGTATATACTTTGGGACACAATTAGACTTTACCTGTATATACTTTGGTTCACAGGTAGACGACATTGTCTTATTTTTAATTTAAAAGAAATAAAAAGATGCAATAAATAGTGCTAATGGCTTCATGTACCTGACATTATATCAAAAGTACCATATTTTTTTAATAACCTAAATGTTTCGGTGAAATAAAATAATCATTAGATATTATTAAAAAATAATAAAAATTAAATATCTTTCTTCATTTTTACATTTACATCTTAACAAAATAAAAATAAAACATTATATTATAAGGTATAAATTAAAATCAGAGACAACCATGTATTTATGAGTTTGTTATAAAACAATGCTATGTGTCAAAATAAAAATAAAATTGTATATAAAATGATATGCAATTTTAAAACATTATTTTATTGTTTTAAATTATATGAAGTGCTAATAAATTAAATAAATATATTAGAATTGATTCAATATTTTATTTTTATATTTATGCAACAATTTTAATCATATTATAAAGACATTCAAAATTTAACAAAAATGAGAAACTGTTATATTATTTTTCATTCAAGGAAACACAGGTAAAGTTTACCTATGCCCCTTTAGAAGGCCCCATAATTGCCCAGTATAATTCAATAATGATAATTGGGCAGTAGGCGTTCGGAGAATCCGTTAAATCAATGCAAAGAAAATGAGAGGCAAAAACTGGGGATTTATTTCTTTTTCAAAATAAGCGGAATTTCAAAATAAGCGATTTCAATATAAGTGGAGTAAGCTGTAGTATTAAGTGTTTGTTATTTTCCAAAAGATGTTTTTTTTTAATACATTGCCCAATAGAGTTGGAATGAAAATATACAAAATGAAGACATGTCTGTGATATTTTGACTTTTGAGCGGCGAATTTGATGGTCAAATCTTTTAACAAGAAGAGATGTTCTCTCCATGAGTTACAACAGAGCCATAGTAGTACTTTCCATATTGTAATAAGAATACTAAAACATACATAAACATAAAAGCCCTATTTTTTATATTAACAAATACATGTAGTTCTAAGAGTTCACAAACTGCTGATATTTTAAATTTTATTCATTTTTTTTTCTTCTTGTTAAACAGTTCATGGCAAAAATGCTATCAGATCAATTTCTGTTCATAATGCCGAATCACTAGAAAATGTTATTTTAATTACTACTTACATTTTGCAATTTCAAAATTATACTTTTTAAAAATCTGATAGTGGCAGTGGTGTTTAAATGTTTTCACAACAGGTGGTTGTTAAAAGGAAATACAATGTAGCAAGAGTGCAATAGATATGCAAACATACTGATATGAAATTCGCTATTTAACTTTTTTTTCTCATTAAACACAAATCTCTACTTTATATTGGCTCATTGCTGTCAGAGGATTCTATGAGTAGCAATGGGAAATAGCTAGTATACAAGAAGTTTACTATAACAATCTTATACTTCGATGTCACAATAAAAACCGTAAATATCTTGAAATTCAATTTGTATCACACATGTCAAGGAAATATATCAAAAGTCAAAACACTTATTGATATGAAATAACATGGAAATACATTCATGGACTTACATTGGCATTTACGGGGGATATAGAATTCTGCCCTGTTAATGATGGTCTAGAGTCCAGGGGACTGGAATCCTTCCTGGACATGGGTGGTAAGCTGGCATCTCTCTTCCTACTTATTGATGGAGTGTAACTTTCATCAAAAGAGCTGTTATCCTTCAACAATCTACTATTCCTGGAACTTGTTCTTGATGAATTGAATATGTCATCATTGTCTAGTTTTGCTTTGGAGCCTCTTGGAGTATATTCATCATGAGAAGACCTGTAAGATGAAAGCCCATTCGACTCCTCTCTGCTCCTTATTCTCCGCGAATCCGAATCAGTTAATCTAACATCTGACAATGTATCACTTATATTAGAAATACTCGTGGACCTCCGATTTTTCAGACCACTGGAGGGTCTAGAAGAGGTCCCGGAGCCGAGCCCCGTGCCATAGCTTGGGCTGTATGAACTTGTATATGTACTGGCATAATTATTGGTAGCTTTGAGGGGTCCATTGGAATGGAGACCTGAGGTTGAGGTAGTTTTTATTTTGTAGTTTGTGCCATCAATTTTTCTGCCATAGGTGTCTAAAGGCCCTGGGCCATGAGGTAAAGGCCTTGGTGGTTTGCTAAAATGATAGAATTTTACAATGAAAAGTATGCGTGAATGTTATGAGACTCAGTATTAGTCACTATAAACAGGCAAGCAAAAAATATGATGAATGAAATGAATCTTCAATCTTTTAAAATCATAATAATACAGATAAATAAAATTTACAAAATTCCTTTTACACCAAAGTTTTGTTAATATGATTATCCGTAAGCATTTAGTTTTTCAGGCCAGACTATACCTGCTTGGAGTGTAACTCCTAGTTGCACTGTTTTCACGACTTAAACTGGATGCCCGTTGCCTCGTGGAAACTCTGGTTGATGAGGTTCCATAACTTCCCGTGTATCCTGTTTGTCTTGGAACACCTGGCATGTTGTGGCGACTGTAGTAAGTCGTCATGGATATGTTTTATTTTCAAAGCAGAGACCTCACTATTTCATTCTTCAGTCTGTATAACGAAATGACAATATTAGGCCTACTTGAGTTTAATTTAGAAATTGATCTTTTCAACGTTCCCTGTGTAAATATGTTTAGGAATGTAAATCAACAACCTAGGTGTGTACAAAGTAATAGTGCCAAACCAGGAGAAGTCACAAAATATAAACTCCTCCAGGACACTCATTTGTTTTCCCATGCCTGTGGCTATATATGCACGGCTTACACCCATTTTATTACTTTCTGGGAAAGTTGCCAACAATTTCTCATGCACACTCATAATTTAACAATTTAATCCATAGCCTAGAATTAAAGATTCATTTTATATATTTTACATTTCTAAACAATCAAATCGCCTTTTACATAACGGTACAAGTTTCCCCTCTATCACCAAACATTGAATAGGCAGAAAAAAAACCTGATAGTTTTGCACGTTTATAAATAAAATGCTGATCTAAACTATAACAACTGTATTGCTTATGATGGATAGGTAGTATTAAATTAATTGTTATCATCCAAGTAAAAATTTTGCTTTTAATGATAGTATGGAATACCATTGCATATCTACAACTCAAATTGTAATCGGATAGCTCAAATGTCAAATGATCATCCACCATCTTGATTACGCTGAAGCACTATTTTCAGCCGTTGTTATGGGAACTGTGGCTGTTTTTTAGGCATTATTACCTCTTAATCTTAATTAAATTCATCGATGAATATAAGTTTACGATATATTAAGGATGAATGTACCTACCTCATACAAGCAAACAACTTTACATGTATGTCACCTTGCTTTTTATCAGTCTCTCCGCGAATCACAACACAGATGTTATTTGGCAGGAAAAAATAAAACACCAAACCGGTTCCGGATTCAGTTTCCTGTCAAAAATACAATTTAAACATACTTTGGGAAAGTAAAAAAGAAAACCGTATATGTAGATATATTTCACGAAATCTGTTTTCTTTTTTTTCTATTAAAAAAATATTTTTCATGCCGACGGGTTGAATGATAGGAGAAATTTTATGCCCGGCTTTGACAGTTATAATTTTTGGCGGGAAATGTAAACCATGGACTTGCCGAAGTGTGGTAGCGTACAAGAAATTTCCAATGCTCTCTCAACCAACCAAGGAAGTATTAAAGTAACCGGGAGGTATATTATGCTTAAGATAATTTCAATTATTGTAATATCAACATATTTAGGGCTAGAATGATTCTGTAAAATTATCTTCGCAAGCAGGGACGTATATACATGTATATATACGCCCCTGTCGCAATATTCTCTTTTGAGAAGTGGACAGGCATAGCCTACATGGATGTAGGCTATGCCTGTCCACTTCTCAAAAGAGAATACTGTCGCAAGCACAGTTTTTTTTTATCGGCATCGCTTCTCAAAAACCTCTATGTATATCATGCGGGTTGGGGGGGGGGGGGGGCTTTCACCAGAAAACACTAGATTAACTACTTAAAGGTAAACGAATCTCATTAAAATCAAAGACTGGCATGAACTTGGATTTCTAATCTGTAGATTGATTCAACACGACTGTATAAACCGCCAGGCGACCCTTGGTGACCCCCAGACTTCGGCGTCTCTGTGTGTAGACACATCCCTCACAGAACCCCTCGAGGGATCAGTGGGATCTCTATTCCAAGTGATCGGCGAAGTGGAACGAGAGGATGGCGGCGACACGCCCATCGTGCGCGCCAGGATCATGCGCTGTGTGGATGGAATGGATCTACTTATGTATAACCGTGCTTTGAGGAATCAACAGAAGTATTTTCAATCCAGAAATGTGACTCTTGTTAGACATAACTAACCAAACAAAAATTCATTTATAAATCTTAATTTTATTTCACAATTATTTATTTCATCAGTTTTTCTTGCCGACCAACATTTTATATGTCTGTGCACAAGCACCTGACGTTATATATACATGCTTTATATGTAAATGATATTTTTCTCATAAAAAAAATATATATATATATATATATATATATATCCTCTACCTAAAAGACTAATTAGATAAAGGGCATATTTTTTATTATGAGAAAAAATATACATATAACTAAACATTCATTTTATTAGTATTCAAAACAGTGTTGTTGTATTTTTTTTTTACTATGATCAAAATATTTTAAAAGATTAAAATAAGATTATTTCATCTGCTCACGTAAATTCTGAGCGGATGAAAGAGTTGCACGGTGTAAAATTGCAATAACCATCGTGGCTCAGTAATTGATGTTTCTCAAGTGTATGCAAAGAATATCTATTATTTCGATAGGATGATACACACAAAGAAAGGAATTTTCATTGCAAAATTAGACATAGAAGACTCACTTTCTCCATTTTTTTAGTGAGTGTTCCCGAGTGATCTAACGTTTCATAAGATCACGCGCGAAGTCAATTCGTCTATATAAGAATTAAATGAAATGAAAACATTAGTTCAATGCATCCATGAACATGTATATTCTATTGAAGGTCAATATTTCTATGTACATGTATCGATATTAGATATGATTCTTTAATAAATTTATTTTAAACTCCTTATTTTGCTGAGGTGATATATAACTTATCAAATCAAATCATCCAGATATTAAACAAAACGTGTGTGCATGAAAAAAGAAATCACAATACTTCATACAATGTTAAGAAAATAAAAAGGTAGCTAGTGCAGCCACGTATAAGTCTGAACCCAACAAGTGTTGGACAAAGTATACGTAATTAGTTCACATTCAAGTCAAACTTTTTTTCTAAAAAAATAATATCTGTAAATAATTCCCATAACGTTTTTTTTAAAAATATAAGTAGTTACTCCATTTTTGTAAAAATTGATCTTTTAACCTGTTAACACAGGGGCCAAGCCTGTTTTAACATTATTTTCAATGTAACCATAAATAAAGGTTATTTATCTCTTTATTTATGGTTACATTGAAATTAATGTTAAAACGGGCTTGGCCCCTGTGCCTGTTAATTTTTGATTATCGTCAAATTTAATAACTGTACAATCTATACATAGAACCATTTTAACAGGAGCTTGGACTTTGGGTAGTTGTGTCAAACAGCAATGTGACGTAGGCCTGTCTGTTGCATTGTAGGCCACTCAGTCATGGCTCTTTAAAATCAACAAGATTTGTCTGGCTTTTGAGCTAATTATGCTCCGCAATCGGTGTATATTTCGCTTGAAACCAGCGTCATTTTAACTTGTTTTGACGAAAGAAATAGATAGTTGCATCCTACTGAAAGTCCAATTTAAGGTCTTGTTAAAATGGTTCTAAATGTTGTAATATGACATTTTTAGGTTTTAATGCGACCCTTTAGTCGTTATAATACCAACTTTTAATAAACGTTTATTTCCCAAAGTTACCTTGATTTTAGTTCTGTATTACATGTACCACATTTTCTCGTAATCTTTACTTTTTATTCATTTAGAATTACCGTACTTTTTATTTTTACTCGTACTAACTTAAATGTATTAATATATGACACTGATAAACGACTTTAATTTACAATTTGATCTCACTAGTACATAGCGTTCGTAAACGTTATAAGTCACGTCAAAAGATAATAGTTTTGGTCATTCACAATGAAACACTCGCCGAATCTGTAAAGTAAATGCTTTATTCTGTCAGATGGATCCGCGCCTGTGAAGAGGTGTTCCGAATGCGAAGGTGTTTCGGGACTTTTCCTACTACACAGTCAAAAATGTAAACACTGATTTTCAGAAAATGGTGAGGAGAGGCCGAGGTCAATTGTTTTAACATTCATTTCCTGGAGAATCTCACCATGTCACGACTTGTTTAGTTTACCAAGAAATAATTGTAAGTATAAGATAAGTATTTTGGGTTTTTCATTAATTTTAGAACTTTTGATTTGTTTAATGTGAAATAGCCCCTAGGCCAGGTTATCTCGAAAAAGGGTAAACATTAAAACGTGGAAAATTTTAGTGAGGTTTAATTAGGTCATTATTCATGAAAACGTCAAGAGACAATTGCCTTGCTTGTAGATCATGTAGATAGTGGTAAATGAAATATTTTATGCAAATCTTTTTAACAGCCATGCTGCCACCTTTTTAAAATATAAAGCTGCATGTTTTCCCACTGAAATCAATCATCCATATGTCACAGTGATATCAGCTGACAGCTAGATCAGCTGTACTTTAATTTTTAGAAGATGTCATTTGATTCTTGCTTATTGTACTAGTAAAACAAATTTTTACTTCTTCGGTTGATAAATTTGATTTATATATGGATCTTGGAATTTGAAGCAAAAGTGTATTAAACATTAAGAAGTAGATTTTGAATTTCACATTTATCGATCTTTACTTTGTTATATTTGTGATGAAGAGTACCGTATATAACACTATAAATGACATTACATCTGTATATAGAGCAAGTGTTGGTTATACACGTACCTCGCTGCAGGTCTGTTTATTAATTAAGCTTTCATTCTTAAAAATTTTGGACGGGTGACCTGGTTTCCATTATATTTTTTCAGACCGAGAGCTTCGACCTGTAGCTAGGTTGTACCTTGCATTATTTACACATGCAGAAAATTCAAATCAACTTTTTTGCTTGCATGGGTATTAATTAAAGTGTAATTTTCAAACAATATTAGAATATTAACAAATTGATGTTCAAAGATTAATTGCAGTTACCATAACAAAACAAAGTGTTGGTTGTACCTTGCATGCATTAATTTCTTTACACATGTAGAAAATTTAAATCAACTTTTACCTTGCATAGAAATTACAGTATGGTTTTCACAATATTAGAATATTAACAATTCCAAGTTCAAAGATTGCAATTGCCATAACGAAAAAAAACATGTCTCTGTTATTTCTGTTAACCTTTTATTTTAAATCAATGCATATCATCTACACAAGGTGACAGCTATATATAGGTCCCATCAAAGATTAGTTCTCATGCAGTAAAAAAGGTTTGCATAAATTTGTTATCAAAAAATAGCAGACAAGGTTTGAAAAAATAGATAATCTGGAGATGATGAATGTTTTCATCTTTGTAAAGCTTATGCATGATTTTTGTGTTATATAATGTTTTCATGGAATACCTGCTCAGTAAATTGATGCATTTAATTAATGATATATTGGATAAAATATTGGGGGCGTGTTTGTGAGAAAGCGAGAGATGTTTACTGTGGAATCATTAATTTTCGTGGGGGCCAATTTTCGTGGATTGCTAAAGTTTTACAGGTTCGTGGGGACTTAATTTCGTGCATTCTCTTAAACTTACAGAGGAAATATGACTTTATTGCCCTAATTTATTAATTCGTGGAGGAAATTAATTCGTGGATGAAAGGTACCCACGAATTCCACGAAAATTGAGCCACCACGAAATCTAATGATTCCACAGTATTGGATTTATCATATCATGCTGTGTTTGTTTTGATTTATAGAATTAAAAAATCAACAACATGGAAATGGCTACAGCCGATTTACCAACTCTTCCTGATGTCTTCAGCTTTTGTCTGGAAAATCACAAATTCCGAGAACGATGGCAGGACATATACAAATTAGCGGATGAACATATACGCGAGACGCGTCTATATTGCAAAGACCTCTTTGATTCTGAAAATTGGTAATTTAAAAGCCTTTTTCTTGGAAAAAAGGCTGGTTTCTGATGAAATCTTTTGGTGAACAAAATTTAATTTATGCATGTGTTGATGACACACTATATTTATACTACAGAGAAAAAAAATGTTGCAGCTGAATGTCATGTTATCGTGGATTCTTTGAAATGAGTGAAATTATTTAGGGAAGTTATAACATACAGTACCAATCAGACCCAACCTAACAGATAGTAAACCCCAACTAAACCCTGGGTTTACTTTCTGGGTTTACTAGAGTGGACCCAGAGTAAACCCCTAGTAAACCCAGAGTGGACTCAGAGAGTAAACCCCGATCAGAAGTATACCCTAAAAGCAGACGCTACATGTGTATTCGGAATATACAAGGGGCAGGAATTACAGGCAGTAGGATGATAAGATAAAATACATGTCTGCTTCACACTTCAGTGCGTATAGTTGACTCCAAAAGCAATTCTTGAGTAAATCCAAAGTAAACCCCGAGTGGACCCAAATTTTCAAAAAGTAAACCCAGAAAGTAAACCCGGGGTTTAGTTGGGGTTTACTCTGGTGTTAGGTTGGGTCTGATCGGTACTGTACAGCATGTAAATATTTAGTTGTAAATGTGCTATGTGCTAATGAAATATGTTGAACTGCTGCAGGAAAAGTGGAGAGCAGTTTGTCCTTGAGCATGATGAGATGGACCCAAAGAGTGATGCTGCCTACAAACTGATGTTCAAGATGATTCTGGAACATTTTGACAGCATGGAGCATGAGGAAGCAGACCAAACCCAGAGGCTATCTCAGAGAGTGGTGTATGACAACATCAAGGTAATACAGAAGTCAAGGCCATCTCCATGGTAACGAAAACCCCACTGTATCTCTCAACTCAGCAAGCTCTGTGTGTACTAGTGTATAGGGACTAGTTTTGTGGCAGTACATCAATGGCTTTTTAAGTCTTGGGCTTTTTTAAAAAGCTCTAATCAATGATGATATTGGGCTTCAAATTGCTATATTTACATGGTTATAGATAATTAAAAATCTAGATTTTTTGTTGAACGAAGACTCATAAATTCTAACCAGATTCCCTTTATCAATTGTTTGTATGTATTTATTATCACAAGACAACAGAATAAAGATTTGGTATATAAATTAACACAAATAGAACTTGTGAAAGGAAAAATGCAAACAGTAGATGACAGATGCCAGGTGGTTGATTTTTCTGTACATTGGTACTGTATGAATAGATTTTTTAGCATGTGCCAGTAGTTATGAGCATTTAAATTTGTTTTTCAGAATAATTATGAAAAAAATCCCAAACCATTTATAACCAGTATGTGCCGGTATCTGCACGAGGAAACAAGACTACTGACACAGTTTGTGGCTGCAGAGGTACTTCAATCTATGTAGTAATGTAATGGAACTAAGAAATGGATCCAGGAAAAAAATAAAAAGTGTACAATACCGTATAACGGGTATTTTCTGCGGTTGTTAATTTTCTGCGGTATTTTGCGGATAAGAAAAATCCGCAAAAATTCAAAACGCAAAATATTCTGTTAAAAAAATCACTAATTTTGACACTATTTAAAATACAAGCTAAAATTTTCAAATATGATCAGTCCGTTATTAGGGGGTTCTGCGTCGTATTTCACACCTAATTATCTCATGTTACCTGTGCGATATCAATTATAGCTTAACAGATTATAAGGACTGTTCGTTTAGTCGAGTATGAAAAAAAAATGATCTGAGAAAAGTTCACAAGCAGTATTTAGTAGACTTGTAAAAAATTTGAGAGTTAGTTCTCATTCACCGTGAACACGGTTAGAATGTCGATTTTAAGATATGTAAAGCGCGGAAGTATTCTTCCAAATCCTAACGGACAGTTATCGGCAAGTTTATCCCCTAGATCGATTCAAGAGTGTAATACAAGGGTGTCTGAAGTTATGGATAAATCTACAACACCAAATTCGAGCAAAACACGTGGTTCATATTCGACCTATTAACCCGAGGACTGAGCAATAATCGGGAACTGCGCCGCTGAACATGGACCTGCCGCAGCTATGAGAAAATTCAAAGACAATTATCCAGAATTAAAAGAGTCCACGACAAGATATTTTAGAGATTCATATAAACGCGAGCTTACAAACAGAAAAAGAAAATTAAACATATGTATTTTTTTTTTGCGGTCTAATGTAACCGCAGAAATTGAAAACGCAGAATATAATTTGATACTTTTTAGGGGTTAAACCGCAAAAATTTCAAGCCGCAGAAAATACCCGTTATATGGTATGATGAAATGAAAATGATGTCCAGGATACTTAAAATGATATTTAAAATATATCCGCGTAATCCTTAACAGACTTTACCTGCTATGAGAGAGTATGCCATGTTGCACTATTTTCACAGTTCAATCATCAATGATGAGAAAAATAAACAGTAAAAATCTGTTGATTTGAATAGAATGGTAGCTAAAAAGTGTATGTATAAAGTTTTACAAAATTTTACCAACATAGCACAAAAGATGTTGGTTAAAAATGATTGGAACCTAATGGTATCAGGAATTGTAGGAAAGTGACAAAACATTTTCTTTTAAATCTGTTGATGATACTGCTTATGAAAGTGATATGTGTATGAATTTCTAACTGCTTATAAAATTCATATGTGCATGAATTTCTACTGATAATGCTCAAAAGTCTAATGAATTTAATAGGCAAAGGCCATGGAAGTGAGCTCCTACGATGACCAAGATCAGATCCTCAGATATATGGATGAGTGCAGCAAGGTACTATTTTTGGAGTTGTCTCTCAGTACATGTATTGATAATAACTGCAAGATCAGCATTTTCATTCCATTAAACAAAAAGTTGCTGAAATGTGTCAAGACTTGGGATATGATTTTCATTTGATCTTAATATTTGAATACACGTATATATATTTATATAATATATTATAAAAGAATTTTGTTGTTACCGAAATTTGTAGAGTGTCAGTGTCTGTATTGACAAATTAGAATCCTTGGAGGACCACCCGAATAACCAAGTTGGTGAGTTGAGCGACATTTATTTTGTGATAACTGGTATTTATGGTTAACCAATATGCTTACAATAAGAACAGCTACGAGATTCATGAATAGCCTCTGCACATGAACGTATCTTGTCGCAGACTAGTGATAATTTCTGGTGAAATTAGTCCAATGGATACATGTACTGCTACTTGTCAAGTTAATTGACTGGTCATTTCAAAACTGTTCATTCTCACTGTCATCTTTTTTTTGTGTGCAGATTAAAATTTCGTTATCGTTTTTATCTTGAATGTTGAATAGCAAATGAGTTTCTCTGACTGCTAGGTTTTGATCACCTGGGTGGTGGATACAATGGAATAAACGCATCAGAGCAACAGAGGAAACAGATTGAATCCCATCAGAAAAAAATTCAGTTACTTGCTGTAAGTGTTTCATAATTCGATTATTTTCTTCCCTGATATGTGCACCGCAATTTTCTGGTATAAAATTTTAATTTGATTCGAGAACTCATCAACCTGTGAAGTGCAGATAACCAGCGTTTCCTGTTACATTTGTGGGATGCCTGTTCTTGATACTTGTAAGATAAGTTTTCTCTTGAGTGACGGATGATTTCAAAAGTTGATTTTTCCGATGAGTACCACAACTGCCTTCCTGAATATCTTAAAGTGAACTTTTTACCTTCCTGTTTGAAAATATTGGTTTGTTGACAGTTAAGAAAGTAATGTGAATTGTTCTAAAAATTGCACAAAAGATATACATGTATGTCAAAGAAAAACTTGACACATAAAATGTCTTGGATACATTATTCTTGGTTCTATACTCAAGCTTCAGAAATGGAAGAATACTAAATGTACATGTATAATGGTTAGGAATTTGTATTCTTGTTTTGATGCACATGTAAGTCGTGTAAAATACACCCCCCCCCCCCCCCCCCCCCCCGTCAGCAAATAAAATTATCTCTTGGATCCCCCCCCCCCCCCCCTGGAAAAAACTATCAAGATCTGTATATATATATATATATATATATATATATGTGTTTGTAACTGTTAAATAATCAAATCCCAACTTCTTCTTTGTCTTAATACCAATACTAGTGTTTATAGCTAAGTATGTAAAAGTGACTGTAAAATATTCCAATATCTTCAACTTCTCTTGCAACGTCATTTGTTTTGGTACCGATGCTAACTCAGAATGGATCGAACTTTAAAATATTTCAGAGTCTTCACCAGGACATCAAATATTTCCTAACAGAAATTGAGAACAAGGCTGTAGAGGCTGAATCCATACTTGTGAGGAAGATGTCAGCTTACAAGAAACAGCTGCAGTTGTTTTATGTGGACCTAGTGGATCATAGGCCCCCTATCCCTACAGAAGTGGAGAGAGGGTATAGTGTTAATCATGATCATTATTGATAGTGTGTCAGGGTGTCGACTACCAATTAATTTACTATTGGCAGCCAAAATGTTAACCCTAAGAGTGCATTCAAAACCACTGTTCTTGATAGGAGTATAGTTAAGCATTTGTGCCAAAATTCTCGATTTTTGAAAGGCAAGAACACAGCATAAATATGGTTCGAGGTTCAAGAATTCACACCAACATGCTCTGTAGTGAAAAAGGAGAACAAGATGGCGCAAAAAAGAATACAATATCATTGAATGCAATTCTGTGTAATTTCAGTGAACAAATTAAATAATTTCTGTTCATGAATTATTATTACTTTTGTATTAAACTTCCCTCCATCTTTATTTTTATATCCTAATAATTTACTAAATTCCTTCAAAGAGTCAACAATATAATTTCCATCGTGTTCTTGGCATTCGGGTATATTTTGTGTGTTCGTATATGTACCAGCAATATTCCAGAACAACAAGAACAACATATTTGAATGCACTCTAAGATTCATAGTTCCTGTATGCCAAAACCATTCACAAAAATGAACTCAACTTATTTTTTTTATTGAAAA
The DNA here is from genome assembly GCF_963853765.1 of Magallana gigas. Classification (NCBI taxonomy): domain Eukaryota; kingdom Metazoa; phylum Mollusca; class Bivalvia; order Ostreida; family Ostreidae; genus Magallana; species Magallana gigas. The sequence goes on from NC_088854.1 coordinate 37,625,885, forward strand.
ACTAAGTTTGTTATTTTAAATGTGGTCTAGAATTGTTTTAATATTAATGTAAGCAAAATATTCTTTTCCAGATTTTCCTGGTTGGGACAAATATTGTATGATAATCTGCAATATGCGTTGCCAAAACTCGAATTATTAGCAGGATTTGATATGGTACAAAAAACAACATGCAGTCTAAGAAACTGCTTTGAAAAACTTCTTATAAGGTATATAAAACGATAGTTTAAAAAAAAAAAAAACACACAAATTATAAAATACTGTAAACCAACTGTTATTCATATGGGAGAAATTTTCCTCAAGGTTCTCAAGGACATCGTCATTGTAAATATTTCTTGCAGTGAACCAGTCGTTGTCGCATGGTTGTTATAACAAGAGGGGTCTGGATAAGGCTTGGTTGCAACATTAGTGGTGTTGAACCAGTTTATCAGAAGTAAATTGTGAAATAAAGTCGTCACGAACAAAAGTTGGTTTACAGTACATTGCATACATAATAATTTGACTTGTGTTTTTGAGTTATTTGTACAAAAAATTTGCATTCAATTCCAAATAAAATTAGTAGTATATACATGTAGAAATTAGATACATGAAAGTTTTTCATACTTAAAATTGTTCATTCCCTAAACAGTTCATTTGTTGTAACTGAACAACAGAAGCACATAATAAAAGTTGAACTGGGATCAAAAAAACGTAACAAAGAGGCAGATGGCAATGGAGAGGAAGCAGCCAATCAGAAGTTTCGTTGTCCAAAGTTCTTTGCCGTTGTCAGGTACATCTAACAGACAATTCAAAGTTTAACAAATAATCATTTTACGCATATGCCTGTGACACATTATGGCCTGGTAAAGTTAAACTACAAAATACAATTTTTCCAGCATAATATATGTATACAAGTCATATTTGTGGGCTTGGTATTTTCAATATAATTGATATGCACTGAATCATATTTAACTCTTTTATAAATTGTCAGTCATTGAAATATATTCCTTAGGCTGCCCAATTATCATTTAACTTTACTGTTCACATGTTTTTGTAGAGTGTAAATTTTTAATAATGCAGAACTTTCAATATCATATATTTTAGACTCCTAGCCTGTGATAATATTGATTGCAAAGGGAAAGTGAAAGCGCAGTTTTGTAACGAGTCAGAAGTCAACGAAAAATATCACAATCGCAATTGGGAAAGTCCATGTGATATTAAGATGAAGGCCAAAACAGATGAATCAACCTTTGAGAAGAAGAAAGCTTTGGCTTCTTTTAAGAAAATGGAGATTGAAAAGTTTGAAAGGAAACCAGACGTTCAAGTTTGCGAGGACAAATTTAGGATTGTATTCACAACAAGGGTCAAAATTGGCGACCAAGAAATTCTTGTAGCTGTAAGTAGTACATCCATTTTAGACACATTTATAGATTGTCTTTTATTTTCTCTTCTGCCTCTATTAAAATGGGTGCTATTTCAGCAGTTTGACTTTATATGATGGGTTTATATAGAGAATGTCTTAAAAAGTTATAAATAATACATGTACCTACCAATTCATAAAATTCATAAGAATTTTTTTTTATTCATTTCAGACAATTTCTCTGCCCATTGTGGTAACAACAGGAGCCAGTCAGAGCTGTAATGTACATGGCTCTCTTCTTTGGCAGTGCTTCAGCACCAATGATGCTGTAAGTACATGTATTTAAGAGATAGAGAGAGAGAGACAGAGAGAGAGAGAGAGAGAGAGAGAGAGAGAGAGAACCTGCAGAATTAAGTCTGCATACTTTCGACCACCATGAACATTCTGAGACTTTCCAGGGGTAATAATTGCTTTCCAAAGCATACTAACACAGCAAGTTTATATATTCATGTTTACTGTTTTTTTAACATTAATCCTGACAGTGTACTTTGGATTACCGATAATTAAATGGGATGTCCGAAATTTAATGGTACATTAACTGCTTATATCTTCAAGTACTGCATTAAATATACCAGTATTCACCATTTATTTCAAAATCCATTTGTGGAGATATTTTTGTATTTTACCACATTGTCTTTCTGTTGCACACCAGAAATGTATATTTTTACCAGAGACAAAACTTTTCAGTAAAAATAGCTTGTTCTTTGCAAACAGTTTCAGTTGCCGATAGAAACGGCCAACTCCTTGAAGTGGCACATAGTGTTTGATATGTTGAACAGGAAGATGCTGACTTTGGGAGGAAGGGACCTATGTATTGATGAGAAAGCTCATCTAGGGAGCAGGCTCATGCTGGGTATGTCTGTGTCACATGTGTAATCTCCCATTTAGGAATTTATCCCTAATAATTGTGAACTTATGTGCCCTCTGGGCCCAAAATTGGAAAAAAAGTATCTTAAGTTTATATAAATGAATTTTCAGAGGATAACCCAATACCAGATGAGATGGACATTCCATTTAGGAGATTTTGTGTGGTATGTTTTTATCCAGCGCTTTGTAGTTAAATGTATTTTGTCAAATCCTTAGAAGTTAGAACACTTCATTTTAGGTATCAAAGTAAAAATAATTTATATAAATATCTACTGTGCATGTCAAATGATTGTGTGAGTCTCAAATGTTGCTTCACCGCTCAACATTTTCAACTATTTTAAGAATAACTAGTTTTTATATCATGATGGAATAGTTACCAGATTTAAAAAAAAAATCAATTTAGAACATGTTCAAAGAAACGAGATTCTCTTTTTAATTCAATCAAAGTTACAGAACAATCTCCCTTCCCAGTGGTATGAAAGATGATGTAATGATAGTATTATGAGGTCATAAAGGAACATTTTTTTTACCATGAATTTAATGTACAGCTTCTGTACATATATTTATTATAAACTAAAGGTTAACCATACTATCACTGATCTCTACTTTTGATAACATGTACATTGTAATCTCTCTAGTATATTAACATTTTTAATTTTTTGTTAAAAAAAATGTATACAGGAAAAAATGATGGATATTAAGGAAGGAGATGACAAGAAGAAATCGGCCACGTTTTGGATGTGGTTCCTGGCCGTTTTTAATCTTACCAAATCTCATCTCAAAGATTATTGGAATGATGGGTATGTACGATATCTCCTTATCATCCATGTACAAATGTAAGGTGGTTGATGGGTCAAGCCAAAAGTCTTTGAATTATGTGTATATATACTATATACAATAGTACCGGTACAATATTTGAAACATATGAATGATATTTTAATGCAAGTACAAACACTCTAAGTTTACAGTACTTGTAAAAAAAAAAGTATACATACCGGTGCAATATGCTTTTATATACTAATTAAGGTAGCTCCATACTCGTAAAATTCTCTGAGGAAAGTTGAAAAACCGAACTGATTTCGACTTAATAGACTTAAATGACATCAATTGTTAGAAAAAATATACATGTCATCACACTTTTTGAGATGCCAGATAAACATAAACTAAAGCATATTTTAGCATTAGAAAAATGTATTTTTTTTCTGTTAAAAGTAAAATCTTGTCGGCAGAAATTTGTTTTTCTTGTTTAATTTTAATGTCAACTTTATCAGAAAACTAAAATTACAAAAATATTTTAAAATTCATCGTTGGAATAAGAAAAACTATAGCATTTAGACATACAACTGAGAGAAAAGTCAGAAAAAGAGTTATTTCCCCTTTGCATAGATAAAATATATAAAAATTTGGAAATGAAGTATAAAATTAAGTGCGAAAATATCTTTTAACCTACCAATAATTCTAATTACATCCATGTGATTATATTCACATAAAATAAATAAAACTATCTTGCACAATTTTCAAAGAATTCAAAGTTTTACAAAAAAGTGTGACGTCACAGAACACTGGATCTACTTTAATAATCAAAAATTAGTATTGCAGTAAATAGATTATTAATATGTAGGTTAATTAAAGGTAGAATATTGTAGGCTGATCGCGGGTTTCATCAAGAAGGAAACAGCCGAACAAAGACTGAAGAATAACATTCAACCCATGCAAGAGTATACTTACCTGTTAAGGTTCTCGGACAAGGTCATTACTGATGGTCAAGGTCAAAATCTTTGTGGAGCCATATCTGCTACGGTCTTGTACAAAAACAAAAAAGGTACATGTAATAAAGTTGATTCTCATTTTAAGAACACTAATATATACAGTCATGTACTGGTTATAATATATATTATTGTTATATTCAGTAGTATATTCTCACTATATAACTCTATATAGACGAATAGTCAATAATTGTAATATTAGCTCGTCCGAAAAATATTGACCGGTCAATATTTTTTTGATATTGACCGGCTAGGAATAATATCTAGAGAACATTCCCTCTATTTCAAATAATCGCCTCTGATTAGTTAATTCGTAAACGATGACGTAAATAACTCTTCGCGACTCCAAAACAAGATGACGTCATAATAGACAGTCAGTCAAGGCAAGTAAACAACGGACGCGCAATGCGACGGTTTGCTATCATAACGGATATAAGGATTTACTGTGAAGTAAAATCAGGTAGAACATCTGTATATTAATTCTTTCGGTCGGCGGAATATCACCAGTGACCGTTCGATGCTGAGGATATTTTGGAAATGAACTTTGCACAGAATTGAATTCGTGAATTCTTTGTTGAGCCGAGAAAATTATGGCGATCTGTTTTCAATTACTTTTTAATTAGCTCACCTGAACCGAAGGTTCAAGTGAGCTTTTCTGATCACCCGTTGTCCGTCGTCCGTCCGTCCGTCCGTCCGTCCGTCTGTCCGTCCGTCTGTAAACTTTTCACATTTTTGACTTCTTCTCAAAAACCTCTGGGCCAAATTTAACCAAACTTGGTACAAAGCATTCTTATGAAAAGGGGATTCTAAATTGTTAAAATAAAGGGTTCAACCCTTTTTAAAGGGGAGATAATTACGAAACAGTGAAAATAGGGTGCATGTCTTTAAAAATCTTCTTCTCAAGAACCACTGCACCAGAAATGCCAATATTTACACAAAAGCTTGTATATATAGTGAAGATTCTAAATTGTAAAAATCGTGACCCCCGGACCAAAACTGGGGCCCCAGGCGGGGTTCAAAATTTAACATGGCAATACATTGGAAAAATGTTTAAAAATCTTCTTCTCAAGAACCACTGCACCAGAAATGCCAATATTTACACAAAAGCTTGTATATATAGTGAAGATTCTAAATTGTAAAAATCGTGACCCCCGGACCAAAACTGGGGCCCCAGGCGGGGTTCAAAATTTAACATGGCAATACATTGGAAAAATGTTTAAAAATCTTCTTCTCAAGAACCACTGCATCAGACATGCCAATATTTACACAAAAGCTTGTATATATAGTGAAGATTCTAAATTGTAAAAATCATGACCCCCGTACTAAATCTGGGGCTCCAAACGGGGTTCAAAGATTAACATAGAAATAAATATGATAAATGTTTTAAAATCTTCTTCTCAAGAACCACTGCACCAGAAATACCAATATTTATACATAAGCTTGTATGTATAGTGAAGATTCTAAATTGTTAAAATTGTGACCCCCTGGCAAAAACTGGGCCCCCAGGCGGGGTTCAAAGGTTAACATATATAAGAAAAATGTTTAAAAATCTTCTTCTCAAGAACTACATTGCAACAGTTTGGGATATTACTATGTATACATCCTTGGCAATTGTAGATTCTTAAGTGTTAAAATCATGACCCCCGGAATAATACTGGGGCATCAAGAGGGGTTCAAAGTTTAACATAGAAATATATAGGAAACATGTTTTTAAAAAATCTTCTCGAGAACTACAATGTCATTTTTTGTGAGATTACTTTACTTGGATCTTCAAATAATGAAAAATTTAAATTATAGAAGCGATCTAATACTGGGGCTCCAGGAGAAGGGGTTCAATGTTTCACATAAAAAGATAGGAGGGAACATGTTTAAAAGTCTAATGGAGGAGAACTAAAATGCTTCAATTTGTGAGATTACTATGCAAGCATTCTCAAATTGTAAAGTTTCTAAATTGTGGAAGCCGTGACCCCCAGACTAATATTGGGGCCCAAGAAGGGGTTCAAAATTAACATAGAAATATATAGGGAACATGTTTAAAAATCTTCTTCTCAAGAACTACATTGCAACAGTTTGTGAGATGCAAGCATCATTGGCTATTGTAGATTCTAAATTGGTAAAACCGTGACCCCCGAACTAATACTGGGGCCCCAAGACCCCCAGACCAATACTGAGGCCTCAAGTGGGGTTCAAAGTTTAACATAGAAATATATATCGAAAATATTTAAAAATTTTCTTCTTGAGAACTACAATGCTACAGTTTGTGAGATTACAATGCAAGGGTCCTCAACTAGTGTAGTTGTTAAAGCCAACCATAAACCCCGGACCAATACTGGGACCCCAGAAAGGGGTTCAAAGTTTAAAATAAAAATAACATATGCTAGGAAATAGAATGTTACAAGGAACTGTTGTTCAGGTGAGCGATGTGGCCCATGGGCCTCTTGTTTTGGTTTGTTTCTTCATATAACAAAACAAATGTTGACTGGGTTTTCGGGCAACATTGATTATATTAGCCCCCTTGGGACGAAAATATTGCCCTCCGCTTCGCGTCGGGCAATATTTCGTCCCTCGTGGGCTAATATAATCAATGTTGCCCTCAACCCCAGTCAATATTTGTATAGTATATACTGTATTTCGATATTACTGTTGAATTTATATTTTTGTGTTAGGCCAGTGGAAATGCTTTCCAACGGACCCATTCAAAGCAGACACCTTCAAGAAGAAGACTCTTGCTCAATGTGTGAAGAACACATGCATTCCAGGTGATACTAAAGTTCACCTCTTGCAATGGTTATACAAATCACCGACATCTTCTATCAGGACAGAGGAGGCTTTCCAACTTTACAATACTGGTAATCTGTCTGTTTGTGTGGATATTAAAACATGATTTGTGAATGAATTTGAAATTTCAGAAAACAATAAAGCAACACATGAAGTTTGTAATATATACTCGTAAATACACTTTGTTGTAGAGAGCAGAAGCAAGGGAGAAAATCAAGGTTACAAGAAGTTTGAGGAAATTCTTATTGTTTCCTTAAAGTAAAGAATTTTTTTAATTCGAAAAACTCAAAGTCTGGCAATTTACCGCCATTTTCTTTTAAATCATTAAAATTTAAGAATAGAGTGTTTGAAAAAAAAAATAACATCAATTTATTATGAAAAATCTTATTTGAATTTTATATTCCTCTTGTAATTTCATGTCAATTTAAATATGACACACTAATCAAGTTTCTTTATAACAAGTTAATTATGAGGAACATTGCATTTTTTTTTTTACAGTGATTTGAATTTAGATGAAGAATCGTCTCAAGAGAGAAAAAGAGATATAAAGAAAGCTGTTGCACCGTCAAAGAAACGAGAGGCTGCTAAAAACAGGCCTGGGGTCATCAAATCTAAGCGTTTGTCCGAACCCCAGCCAGAGCCCGTTATGTATTCTGATGGCACACACCCCTCTTATTCACCAATGTCTTTGCCACCAGGCTCTCCACAGATACACAGCATTCCTCAGACGGTTTTGGATTTCAGCGGGGGTGAGTCACAAGATAGCATGGCAGGCCAGCCTCACACTACCACCCTGTATCAAAGGGTTCCGTACATGCAGAACTCACAACAAGTCATCATGGACCCATCTACTTACAGCAATGCCCAGTCATTCAGTATTAACGAAAGCCTCTCAAGTACACACCCAACACTGTCAGGAATGTTGGTTACACAGAATGCTAATAATTTCTCAACAATTGATGAAAATGCTCTCGGCCAGACTTACCTGCCTCCAGACGTTAACCATGGGTACCCTGAAATGCAAGTGTATCCTCAGCAACAGACGAGTCATTCTGCTGCCATGTACAGCAACCAGCAGCAAGTGAGCCCAGCACCTTCCATGTATTCCATGCAACAACCTAGTCCAGCAAACTCGGTTCATTCCTTACAGAGCCCAGACCACACCACACAGTTTGTTACCATGGCTTCGAATGTTTATGGTAATGGCTACAGCCTTCATGATAAACTCTTCTAAACAGCAATTATCGTTCTGTTAGTTCACAAGTAGTAGTCTGTAGTCACTCCTGCACATTTTAAAGGACTCCCCCACCAGGTAGTTAAATTCTTAGACCTTAAATCTTTGTTTGAATATAGCCCCAGCTACGACAATATCAGAAGGATCATCTGGACAGGAGCCTAAGAAATCACAAGCTTCATTCGAAGAAAAGATGATGCTTTTTCAAAAATTAAAGAGCAAAATTGGAGGTGGCAGCTCAGAGTCCTCTGTGATGTCACCTCCGTATTCTCAAGCATTTTCCCCCCAAGCTGCGGCCACACTGCAGTCCCCTCCACACTCGACTTTTCCTCTTGCAGCATCTCCGGCTGGGAGTATCCAGACTAACAGTGTTCAGTCTCCATACTCCCAGTCTGTGTACTCGGAGGCCTCCTCTCCAGCTGGGAGTGTTGCATCACCAGTCGTCAACGAACCCATGATTGACAGCGTAGAAGCCATCTTGAATGATCCAACCAACAGGAATGAGCTCATTGAAAACTATGAAATTGTTTTCAAGGTGCTCAATTCTTCTCTGGAGGCATAATTCCTGTCAAAGGTTTGTAATGTTTTGAAAGTTATACTAATTATTCTACAATGATGCTTCTTGTTTTACCCGCATGAAGGCTGAGAAATCTTTTGATCGGGGGGTGATGGAACTTTTGCGGAGAATCTGCACTTTCACATTGATGGTATAAACTGGTGTCGAGTAGCATGATGATTTCATCTGATGCTCCATTGTGCTTCTGTAAGTTAAGAGTCAAGCAGCATGTTATGTCCAGGATGTTACAATGTTTTTTTTAACCTGGTAGGTTTTCGTTGTATGCGATTAATTTAGTTTCAGATAATTAATACATTATTGGTTTATAGCTTGCAAAAAAGATGCATGCCCAATTGGTAAGAATTGTGTGATGGTACATGTATTTCCAAAAGTACTAATATACATGTTCAAAAAACTTGTGTTTGTGTATGCACAACTATTTACTAACTTTATTGCTTCAACATAATGTGGTGAATTATATTTTACAGCACAGCATGTCCTTTAAGTTGATGCATGCAGAAGTATTCTGACAGGTAAAAAATGAACAGGACTGCTTTTACAATGTATTAAGGGTGTTTGTCGATGTATGTGTACTAATCCATAAGGTTGTTTATGGTGGATTTTTTTTAAAAAGAATTTTCATCCATATTGTTCTGTCTTCTACGACTTTCAAGTTTTTATTAGTTTACTAGCATAAAGATGATATAATTCATATTGTGACATGTCCTTTTTATTCTTGTATTTTACAGATAAAACAGTTCAAATACACCAGATGAATGCATGGCTCCCTTTGCAAGATTTTTTATTAGTCTTTTGTTTTACCTGCTTAAATTTCTAATTCAAATTTTATAGATAGCAAGTTTATTTTTAGTTTAGAATAATTTGTGAAATTATTTTTTAAAATATTTTTATTTTTTTTCCCACATTTTTAAAAGGTGGTCCGTAAAAATGTTAGGCATATTATTCAGCCTACTGAGGCATGAAAATGGCTTAAAGAAGTCTTATGGAACATATGTTTGATAGACATTACCAATTATAGGTATTATTTACAGTATAAAAACTACAAGCAAAAAAAATAAAGGTGGATATTTATTAATACATGTAATTGCATACAATTCTTTAGGTCAAAAATGGTTGTGCTTTTTTGGGTGATAAAAGTTTCTTATTACTTAACTTTATACAAAACTTCATTTACATGTATTTCTATTTTTTTGTTATTCATTCATGAAACATATTTATAAAAAAGCTTAAAGTATTTATTTTGGGAAGAAAATGTTATACATCAGAATTGCACAAGAATAAACAGTACATGCAAATTAGAATATAAAGTCATTTTGTACTGTACATGAATTATCATTTTAATGAACTTTTGCAATACACAACATTATCTAATTTCAAGTTTAAATATAACAGAGTAACAGTTCAATTTTCACGTCTCATAAATAAAAAATAAATATGACCCTCCACTGCCTGACATTTTTACGGACTTCCATTTTCATCAATTTTATTACCAATTTGCATGAGTTTTATTTTTCTTTCTTTATTTGCTTGTTTGTTACTGGTACCGTATTTTTTTTTTCTTTTATCACTTTGGTTTGAGGCAAGTACAAGCAACTAAACAGTGTTAAACACAGAATGCCGTATGTTTTAATTGAATCTGCATGTTGTAGAATTCAATCCAAGAAAAATTGCAAATTTTATATAAAGACTGAACAAAAATCATAATTTGCAAGGTTGAAAAATCCAATGTAGTTGTTTCATGGTTGTTGTGTTACACTGATTTTGTAAACATGAATTCAGCGGAGAGGCTGGATTTGCTTCAACTACAAAACTAAATACTCAGTATTCATGTTTATCTGGCTCACACAAAGAATTACTTAAAATGTGCATTAGTTTGTATATAGCCCTACTTTAAATTAACAGAGCATGTATATAAAGTTTTTGTACAAAATTTTGTATGTATATTTTGATGTGAAGTCTATGCTATGTGACAAGTGTTTATAGTAATCTAGGCTTGCTTTTTATTTGGTTTGACTTTTTCTAGAAAGTTAGACAATGTGATCTTATTTTTGGTGCAACTGTGTAATAATTTTCATCAACATTTTTGGGTATCAATTTTTGTAGATTTAACAAAAAAATCACAGTTTGAAGGATACTTTATAAATTAATTCATGGACAATGATCCTATCAATACAATAATTCATGGATTAACTTAACAATAAAATCCACAAAAATTGTCACACAGTAATGAATTTTGATGAAACCACGAAACATGTAATTGCAATTTATTGACGTCCTAACTAATGCGAGAAGGTTACGCTGTGTATGAAATACTGATTATGATGATTTTTCTGATTGATCCCAAAACTCCTGCGATATGCCAGGCTGTTTGTAGTCATTGTTGTATCGCTCTATGCAATAAGATGTATCTGATTTCAATTTGACCATGTTTTATTATGTAAATAAAAAGTCATTTAATTGGGCAGCAGGTATTGCCTATGTAAGCATTCTTCATAAGGCACAAAGTATGGTGTGTCTCTCTTGAATTGAGTTTTGCTGAATTTGCATATAGTAAGTTATAATAGCTTAGAGCTTCATTTGAACTTAATTGCGGGTACATGTGGTTATTTTGAATAAGCCCTTGTTTAGCTTCTCTATGCAAAACAACAGTTTTGACTTATTTCTGTTTTTTTTTTTGTGCAAAAAACTCAATGTGTGAACTTCAAATTCCACATTTACAATAAAACGTTATTGGGCTTAGAGATATTGTGTCATATTGTGTACTTGCTGAGTTTGATTTTCTGATTTTCTATGTGAAGGGTATGCTTAAGGAATTTTTGTCATGATTTCATAATATATAAACTGCTTTTATTATTGTGCCATATTTTGTTCGAAGTGCTACAGCAAAACTGTATTGTTCATCAATTTTACTTTGCATACATTTCAACCATCCCCTATACATGCGCGGATCCAGAAATTTTTCTCAGAGAGGTCCAAGGCCTTTTTCGGTAATTTTAATGTATGTGAATATAGGAAGTTTAAAGACCCCCCCCCCCCTTCCCCTCTTGATCCGCGCATGCTATTATGGTTGGAAATACTATCCCTGCATCATGAATAGGAGGAATGCTTAAAAAATAACATGGGCAAAATCCATTGCTACCGCCCTTTTCTCTTGCGGGTTTATTTTTGTTTGTTTATGTTTATCCAAAAGCTGTAATATACAAATCGTCTCTGCTTGCCACATGCTTGAAGAAAATTAAATCAAAATAAGCGAACTTTTATTCAATATCTTCTGACTGCATTTTGGCAAGCAATGTATTAAAATTATAACTAGTTCAAACAGGAGGGCATTTTATGTTGAATTTTATTACCATTATTACATTGTTTAAGTGTTCGTATCTTTTTCTTTTCTTTTTTTTTTTCCTCTCACATATTTGTTTCTTTGAATTTTGTTAAATAGGTTCAAACCTATTGAAGAATAAACTGATTTGACAATAAATGCGAAAACTGTGATTTGTTATTCTTTATTTCTACCACTATAATAAAATCATTGTAAGAAAAGATATCGGTTCATAACAAAGCAGGCAAGAAGAAAAGTCAGCCATTGGAGTTACTTGCACATCGATCGAGTTGACAATTTAATTTAGAGCTGTGTTTGAAATTTCTCCATGATGTCAAAATGCGGATGCCATAGTACCATTAAATGAGAACGGTCATGAATTGTTCAGCCTTTTTTAGCGGCTCAATACTGAGACACGACAGCTTCTTAAAATTATTTAAAAGGAAAATCAATGGATGAAAATTATTGTAGCAACACAAAGAAAATTTTGTAGAAAAAATGCTATATGGCTTTCTTTACATGAGGTATAAAAAAAATTCTGGAGTAATTGTTCGAATGTCTGCATTGTTTACATATAGCATCGTGGGTTTTTTTTCTTCAAATCAGGGGTGGGTGACCAAGAAAACCAAACAGAAGATTTATATTCTGCTAACAAGGGTATTGGGTCGTTAATTCGGTGATAAAATCAACTTTCAGTGCATATTGTTTATTTTCAATATTAAATTTAAGCGATGTCTTACAGAATATTTTCCGACTGGGGTTGAAACATTTCCACAATATTATAAGAACTTTCAAAAATGCATTTTTGTGGCCATATGACCTGTTTGCACCATTTGCTTCAGTGGTAAAACTTGTTGCCTGTCCACATGCAGGCACCTAGCTGATATTTTTTTAAATAACAAAATATATCCCTCCTTTATGACCTCTTATATTATTACATTGTACTTTTACTCCTTAAAAACAGCCGATATGTTTGTGACATAGTTTTTAACAACATAACGTACTGAGTATTTATTTTATGGAGAATTTGCCATTTAACTTGCAAATCACTAATGGTGCATGTACAAATGTCAAACTTACATCGAATGGTTTATGAATCAAAAATTTACAAAAACTCTATAAGTCTTACAAATGACGATTAACAGGTACGAATGATTATATGCAATGTTCGAAGACTCAATAACCGAGTTATATATATTCTTTATTTGCACAAGACATACATCTTATGGCATAGGTTATTACATATAAATATAGCAATATTGAAATAATGGTATGGTACATGAACATGTGAAGTTCATTGATAATGTATATAAAATAAAATTTTACTAACAGGCGAAGAAACCAGAGAAATTTTTCTTAATTATCATGAATATTGAAAGCTAGATGGAGATACTTCCCCAAATTACACAGTTCTTTAAAGTTTTGAACACTTAATAATTGTATAAATTTGTATACAGAAGGTTTTTTCCAATAATATTTCTTAATATATTTTACTCGGATTTCTCTATACTGCTGACATTTCAAAACAAAATGGAATTCATCTTCAATATCTGAACAAAATTTACATAAGCGTCTTTCTTTTGGTACATTAGTGTGTCGTCCACTTTCAATAGCAAGTCTATGAGATGACAATCTAATTCTTGTAATTTGTTTCTTATATTTAGAAGGTATTGATTTTGTTAAATAATATTGTAATGAAAACTGGTCAATAATATGCTTGTAAAAATAACATCGAGATGAGGAATTAATCTGTTCTACAAGTTGTTGAGTAAAGTGATCAATGATTCTTTGCTTAATTAAAGGAAAATAGGTTTCACAATGTATATACTCCTGTTCATACCATATATGTCCTAGACCTATTTCAAAAAGTTTATTCTTAATTACAGTAACCCAATTTTCAGCAGGTGCCAAAGACGATTCACACTCATTATACAGCATTTTATAACAGGACTGCAAAATACAATTCTGACTTTGTAACAATTTGAACCAAAATTTGAATATTCTAAACAATCGTATAGTTTTCATAGGTAGCCTCCCAGTTTCAAAATATACAAGTGCAGTGTTTGTATTCTTCTTCACACTTAACACAAATTTAATATATTCTAAATGCACTTTTTCTATATCATTTGCAGCATGCATGCCCCATATCTCACAGCCATAATTTAATATACTAGCAATATAAGTATAAAAAATTGACAGCATTGTTTCTGTATTCAGATACAATTGACTTGTTTTTGACTTTAAAGAAAACATGGCTTTTCTCCCTTGGCTTGCCAACTGTTTATGATTAGAATGATTAGAATTTCTCTATTCATATTTAACTAATAACGCATTAAGAAACCTTAAATGATTACATAAATACATGTAGAATATTGAACTCTTTGGATTTTTATGTTTTGATAATGTGTTCATGAGCATGGGAAATGAAGTAAATTATACTATAATAGGTTGTTTTAGTGACAAACAATGTCGCATATTAGCCAACAGTTAACGTGACGTCACAATCAAAAATCACGTGATATAACGTCACAATCAAATCAACACAATCTGCATCACAACAGCATACAAAGAAGAGTTGACAGGTAATGAAATGTAACATGTTTTAGGTAGTTTGCACTGTTAAAATTTGCATGTTTGTACATAAACCTCATATCTAGAAGATATATCTCGTTACAGTTCACAGTGAAATGGAGTCAAAATCAGATATTGGAAACGGTCCAGTTATCAATATGGTATGTACGAATACGTTTTCGAAATACTTTCATCATTGATAATTCATAAAGTTGCAACAGAATCGAACAATCCATTTTGTCTTGTACTTAATTAGGAAAGGGTTCCAATCACAGAGGGGCAGGAGATTCAACGTTCAGATGAAAAGAGAGCGAGTGGAATCAGAAATGAAAGAATCAAACTTCGAGTTAAGAATATACCCGTGTTGGAGGAAAGAAGACTCCTTGCGCTAGAAAGGCACATCAAGCGTAAACGGAGGAGACGGCCGTACGTCAGAAAGATGAAGAGTTCGGACAAGACGGAGCACCAGCTTGGCAAAACCATGGTGGCTACCAATGAAAAAATCCCTGACGACCCTGGGGCGTTTGATTTTAAGAATGAAGGGTTACAAGTATTTAAAGGAAAAGAAAAAGAAGTTCGCAGTGAGGATGCAGTCGAGGGTACTGAAATGGTAGTCTTTGATAAATATGAGAAGCAAACTAATCTACAAGCGACTAATGACTTGATCGAGAATTTTGAAGTTCAATCAAAAAAGATGAATGTCGCAAAAGATCAGCAACAGGATGAACAATTTGATAAGTTGGTTGAATACGTGCTCGACATAGTAAAATCAGAAATAGCAAATAAAGTTGAAGATGAATTAACGAGTCAGAGCGACTTTAAACACTCGCAGGTTAAAGAGGAAAGTCAAATAAAAGATGATGAAGGGGCTGGTGTGAAGGTGAAGCAAGAAAAAGAAGAGGTTAATACTTCATCACCTGAATGCACTAGGCACGTAAATGATGAAGACTTGAAGAAAGGGAAAGAAAACTTTCAAGATGAAGAACTCAAACATTTGGAGATAGCAAAGGATAACGACAACAAAATTGTTGATATCGGGTAAAATATCTACTTTTCTCTATTACTTTTTACATTGTACCTGAAATTAATCAACTATGTTTTGCTATATTTTTTAAATCTCTTTTTTAAAGAAGAAATTAAAATGTTTATGTAAATTTCAGTGAAGCAATTCAATTATAACGGGTACAGACAACACTTACAACATTTGATGTTCTACTAGTATTTGATAATCTTATATCAAATTTCTTTATTCTCAGAGATGAAAATGCTGAACAAAGCTGCAACACATCAAGAACCAGATCAAAGGAGCCCACGCAAAAAGATCCCGATGATGGAGATGATGGAAAGACTGGTTTCAATACAAGAAACAAGGTATTGTCATTTTATCAAGAAATATATGAAAAACTTATCAAATTGTGATGAGCAATTTATTCAAAGTTTTGTTTACCCTGAGAGAGGACGAGGCATCGATGTTAATTTTTTTTCTAAAGTCTTTCAAATAAATGGTCTTAGTTGCTAAACTGATACACATTGTTGAAAAAATGTTTGGTCCATTTTTTCATAGGATGACTCCATTCACTGAAATACGACCTATAACTTGTCATATAGTATTGATACCGGTAAAAAAAAAAATATTTCTCTATTTTTGGATTTTCAGGTTGCCATCGATGACGAAAAAGAAGAAGAAGAAGATGTTGATGATGATGATGATGATGATGAAGGCTTCATGCCGAGAAAACTATTCTTCTTTAGTTTTTCTGAATTTAAGGTAATTCTTTACGTCTATGTATAATATTTGTAAAGATTTATTTCACGACAATCATACAATAATAAAATTTACGAACTTTTATTAAGTTCACACAACTATTGTTCACACTAATAAATTGATTTTGACAACTTTATCAATCAGTCTTTTACAAATGCAAATACATTGAACTCGTACATGGACACTATAAGATGTGATTTTCCTCTTTTTAATTTCGTTTCGTTTAGAAAGAAGAAACCTCCGCCTGATGCAAGATTAAGACTTATCAGCAAAAAAAACATTTCACTTCGACATCTGGTTAATTTGTTAAATATTACTTAAGTTTAAGAAATAAATTATGTTCTGTAGTTGTTGGTTATGCACGAGTTATTTTTTAAAGTTCTTTAGATTGCGACATGAAAACAATATATTTGCATTTTTCAGTGTCTTTGCCTGTGATTACACTACGCATCGGTTTTGTACTATATAACCCATAACTTCAAATGAAGCCAAATTGAGGCGCCAGCGGGGTTTGCTTATTTATTTTTAAATATTTAATCGTACGATGGTTTAAAATTATATAAATATAAATTATATAAATATAAGTAATAAAGAATCATTCTTTGAATATAATGAGGTGTTAATTTCGGTCGGGACGTGATCAAATCTATCATAAAGCCCTTCGGGCTTTACTGGATTTGATAACGCCCCGACCAAAATTATCACCTCATAATACTCAAAGAATGATTCCTTATTTACAACTTTTCTTGGTGGTTTATGTTGGTATATTTACATTCTTCAGCGTCTTTGTCTATATGATATTAAACTTTACAACTCGATTTTGTAATGTATTTTCCAATACAATTTCTTAATGACTATTTTAATTATTAGCCATACAGTTGTTTCAGACTATAGTTAATTCATAGCTCTATTGAAACAGCCAGATTGAAATCTACTCGCCCCATTTATTGATTGGTCGAAACCTACAGCAACTGAAGCTGACAGGAGTGAAATCTACACGCCGCTTTGATCGAAAGCTACAGCAACCTATGAAAACTCACGGACTGCATGAAATATCATGAAGATGCCAGAATCAAATTCCCACATGACACATAAAGCGATCATTGCAGATAAAAAATTACATAACCCGCTAAAATCGCGGGAATGGTATTTTTGTTTCTACAATGTCGCCACCTTCATAACCTGCATGAATCACCGAAGAAAGCATTTTAATCATTGTTTAAATATGTAGATAACGATATAGTGTCTATATACAACTTGCGATTATATTGTGTTTTGTTTAGAAACTATTATTAGGATTTTTACCATGAAATATCATGTATGTATCATATATAGGGTATGCATAGATTTTCATAACAAAATCACTGATATTTTCATTACAAACTTAATTCAAATGCATACAGAATCAGATGGCAGCTAGTGTGCTAATATTGAGCAACGTACTTCTGTAACAATATTGTTCTTCCTCGAAATGAATTTTCATTCAAACTACTAATCCATTTAATTATTGCCATTAAATATGTGACTTCATTGATTTGAACATATTTTCGTTTTACTAATTACTGTACAGTACTAAATATGCAATTGCATGGGATCGCACACAAGTTCTGTAACTTACATCACATTCTCGTTTCATTAACTTCATTGTAAATCTTATTTTCACATGCAACATTATCCATAAAGCAATGAAGAATTTATATAGTCTGGAAACTACATTCTAACTTTTATAAAATCATGAAATGAGTTTCAAAATGTAGCTTAATTGTAACTAAAGTCTGTCCCAAGATATTTATGCTGCACATTTGGACGATTTTTAATAAAAATACACTTACCCGTGAAAGAAGTGCAATTGAAATAGTTGAAAGGGATATTTTCCAAGATAATTTCATTGACACATTATCATCTTTCACTCGGAAAAATTCACAGGAACGAAAACAGATTCCTTACGGAGATTTATAATGGGGAATGTTTACATCTTTTCTCCATTCGGAATACACTCGGAATACATCGCGCAATATTTCAACGTTATCATCCGGGCTTGCTGCAATACAAAATCTCCGTAGACATCACATTTTTTAGCATTGTATTGAAACCTGATAAGCTAACAGGGGCGTTTTGACTGAGAAATCTTGGAAATTTTTCATACTTTTGAATGAACATCGTTTGAATCCTGAGGTATTTATAAATATCAAACAATTAAGCCAAACGTGAATCCAAAATATCTTGGGACAGAGTATAGCCTGGTTCCCGAGTCCTTCCAAAGCACTTCGGGAGGCCTTTGGGCTTGTAACAGGAATTAACCTAAATTATTATTTAAGTTCTTTTGTATCATCTACATACTTTAAGTATAAAGTATTTATTTTTTTCTAAAATGCATTATGAAATGCACAACACAAAACTTCTAACTGCTATGATCCGCACCCGTAAATAAAGAGGGGTTCCGAAAGCGAAGTTGTTTCGGGACTTTTCCTTAAGTATAATAAAAATGTAAACACTGATTTTCGGGAAATGGTTTGGAAAAGCCGAGGTCATATTTATCAATTTTCTCACTATGTCGTTAGTTGTTTCTCTGTGAAACAGTAAGTATTATAACATGTATTTGGTATTTTTTACAGGGCGAATCTTAACGGAGATTATTTTTATTGATAAAACATGTATATAGTATTATATTAACTTATGTATGGAATATCCGAATAATTGTAGCCTAGAAAATGTAAATATCAGAAATTAGGAACCGCAAGACCGTGGATCAGTGACTGCCTATAGTAATGCAGAAAAGTTCAATCTCACGAAATATTGAAACAGGGGAGGGGGTTAATCCTTGGTTCCTCTGAATATCCTACCCCCGTGTGGTGCAGTGGAGATGAATCTCAGAAGGGCGGGATGGAGGGTGGGGTTGTGCATGGGGTGGCAGTCCCACAAGTGATAACAAAAAAAAAAAAAAAACCCCACATATTTATATTAAACATCTATATATAAATATGTCACAATACATACAAATCTGAAATAGTTTATCACAGAATTGCATGAAAACCAATATTTGACCATGCAGAGACATTATTAATTATAAATAACATCATGTTAATATGTTTTACGGTGCAACCGTTGGGGCGAGCACAGCATGTGATCAAACAATGAATTATAATAAATCAATAAAATAAAATTAACAATGGGAAATTTGAATGCAAAAAAAGAAAACATACCTATTTTTCAGTAAATTTTCATTATTCATAGTTTATAAGATTTGTTATAATTTATTTATTTA